>NC_135216.1:25967903-26172903 GCF_052324685.1 Brachyhypopomus gauderio
ACCACCATCACCTCCACCACCATCACCACCACCATCACCACCATCACCACCACCACAATCACCACCACCACCACCACAATCACCACCACCACCACCACAATCACCACCACCACCATCACTACCACAATCACCACCACCACCATCACTACCACAATCACCATCACTACCACAATCACCATCACCACAATCACCACCACCACCATCACTACCACCACCATCACCACCACCACCATCACCACCACCACCATCACCATCACCACAATCACCACCATCACTACCACCACCACAATCACCACCATCACTACCACCACCACAATCACCACCACCACCATCACCACAATCACCACCACCACAATCACCACCACCACCATCACCACAATCACCACCACTACCACCACCACCACCACCACCACAATCACCACCATCACCTTCACCATCACCACCATCACTACCACCACCCCCACCACCATCACCTCCACCACCACCACCATCACCTCCACCACCATCACCACCATCACCACCATCACCTCCACCACCATCACCTCCACCACCATCACTACCACCACCATCACTACCACCACAATCACCACCACCATCACCACAATCACCTCCACCATCACCACCACCCCTACCACCACCACCACCACCACCACCATCACCTCCACCACCCCTACCACCACCACCACCACCATCACCTCCACCACCCCTACCACCACCACCCTACCACCATCACCTCCACCACCATCACCACCACCACCACCACCATCACCACCATCACCACCACCAACACCACCACCCTACCACCATCACCTCCACCACCATCACCACCACCATCACCACCATCACCACCACCACAATCACCACCACCACCATCATCACCACCACCATCACCACAATCACCACCACCACCACCACCACAATCACCACCATCACCTTCACCATCACCACCATCACTACCACCACCCCCACCACCATCACCTCCACCACCACCACCACCACCACCACCATCACCTCCACCACCATCACCACCATCACCTCCACCACCATCACTACCACCACCATCACTACCACCACAATCACCACCACCATCACCACAATCACCTCCACCATCACCACCACCCCTACCACCACCACCACCACCACCACCATCACCTCCACCACCCCTACCACCACCACCACCACCATCACCTCCACCACCCCTACCACCACCACCCTACCACCATCACCTCCACCACCATCACCACCACCACCACCACCATCACCACCATCACCACCACCAACACCACCACCCTACCACCATCACCTCCACCACCATCACTACCACCATCACCACCACCACAATCACCACCACCACCATCATCACCACAATCACCACCACCACCACCATCACTACCACAATCACCATCACCACAATCACCACCACCACCATCACTACCACAATCACCACCACCACCATCACCACAATCACCACCACCACCATCACTACCACCACCATCACCACCACCACCATCACTACCACCACCATCACCACCACCACCATCACCATCACCACAATCACCACCATCACTACCACCACCACAATCACCACCACCACCACCATCACCACCACCACCACCATCACCACCACCACCATCACCACCACCACCATCACCACCATCACCATCACCACCACCACAATCACCACCACCATCACCACCACCACCATCACCACCACCACCATCACCACCACCACCATCACCACCACCACAATCACCACCACCACAATCACCACCACCACAATCACCACCACCACAATCACCACCACCACCACAATCACCACCATCACCTTCACCATCACCACCATCACTACCACCCCTACCACCACCACCACCACCACCACCACCACCACCACCACCATCACCACCACCATCACCACCACCACCACCACCATCACCACCACCACCACAATCACCACCACCCCTACCACCACCACCACCACCACCATCACCACCACCACCACAATCACCACCACCACCACCATCACCACAATCACCACCACAATCACCACCACCACAATCACCACCATCACCACAATCACCACAATCACCACCACCACCACCACCATCACCTTCACCATCACCACCCCTACCACCACCACCACCACCACCATCACCTCCACCACCATCACCACCATCACCACCATCACCTCCACCACCATCACTACCACCACCATCACTACCACCACAATCACCACCACCACCATCACCACAATCACCTCCACCATCACCACCACCCCTACCACCACCACCACCACCACCACCATCACCTCCACCACCCCTACCACCACCACCACCACCATCACCACCACCATCACCTCCACCATCACCACCACCACCCCTACCACCATCATCACCACCATCACCACCACCTCCACCCCTACCGCCATCACCACCACCCCTACCAACAGCATCACTAACACCATCACAAACACCACCACCACCTTTGCCTTCTCCGGTTACACCACCCAGCTAAGCTCAGATCTGTTTTGTTAGTTTCAAACTCCCCACAGCAGATACAGAGAAGAACGATTGTGTACACTCTGATCTTTGCTCACCAAGGCTAAGGTGCATGAGTACCACCTCCAACCTGCTACCTTCATCATCACGTGGCCATTTAGTATATTTATAGTGGCCAGGGCTTTGGTAGAATTGGGGCAGTGTCATTACTACATGATCTCTGTTGCCCTGGCGTGGGGACTCTGTTGCCCTGATGTGTGGTCTCCCTCACCCTCTTCCAGCACCACTGTAGAGCATGTGGCCAGATCTTCTGCGGCAAGTGCTCATCCAAGTACTCCACCATTCCCAAGTTTGGCATCGAGAAGGAGGTGCGCGTGTGTGAGCCCTGCTTTGAGCTCCTCAACAAGTAAGTGGGTGTGGAGAGGAGAGCCACACACACACACACACACACACACACACACACACAGCTGTGCTGGATCCCCTGTTATGGTTATGCTCAAAGAATGGGCTCTAAGAAGTCTGTAGATAAAAGGGTTCCTCTCTTCAGTAAGTGCTGTATGCTTTTTATGGTCTTTTCCCTTTTTGTCTTTTTTTGCTTTTACTGAAGCATAAATCAGGCACAAATCTCATGTATTCGTTCCTTCAAAGTTTAATGTTCGCACTTCAGACGCGGCCGACGGAAGCCCTGGTTTTGTCGTGCTGGCTACAGGGGGGTTTGTGCCCCCCCCCCCCAATGCGTCCCCATGTGCCGTACATCGTGTGTGTGATGATGTGTTGGATGATGTTCCTCTTCTCTGGTGATTGACCATTCTGCATGTGTCCCCCTGGTCCCTCCTCCTTACCAGCCAGCCCTCCCTCTCTCCCCCTCCTAGGAAAGTCGAGGGCAAGACCAGCGGGGCCGGCGGGCAGACCGAGCTGCCCCCCGAGTACCTGACCAGCCCCCTGGCGCAGCAGTCCCAGGTAAGGCCCATGCCTGCTCTGGAGACCCGCCGTGCACTTGTGCCCTCAAAGTCAAATCTTGCGAAAAATTACATTTGAGCACAAATGGCAGAAATCTCTGTAATTGCCGGTGGGGTTACTCATGAAGCGCGTGCAGTTAACCAACAAACCCACTTTATAACGGAGGCAAGGTGTTGGCGCGAGCTTTTCACTCAGTTAAAATGCCGAGTGGTCCTCACGATGCGGTTTGCCCCCCCTGTGCTCCCAGATGCCCCCCAAGAGGGACGAGGCCGCCCTGCAGGAGGAGGAGGAGCTGCAGCTGGCCATTGCCCTGTCTCAGAGTGAAGCTGAGGAGAAGGAGAGGATGGTGAGATGCTCCTTCTCTCTCTCTCTCTCTCTCTCTCTCTCTCTCTCACTAGCCGGGTTTCCATCCAAACCTTTCGAAAAAATAATGCGCAATTTCCAAGTTTCAGCAGAAAAAAATGCGAATTAAGCCTTGTTTCCATTCATTGCATTTATGCGAATAAACTTTAGATCACGTGAGAGGACGCCAAACAATAGTGGTTTTACGTCCATCTGGCAGTTACGCATTTTTGCATGTTGAGGTTTTGAAAAATTTTTTTCTTTTTCTTTTCTATACATGGAGAAGTTAAATTCAATTTTTGCTCTCTCCAGAACTGTTTTTGTATGCATTTGCCATCTTTACATCGCGATCATGTACAGAACCACATGACTTAAGGCATGATACGTCATCGTTTATGCGAAAAACCCTTTTCCATCCAGTTTTTCCGAATTTTGGCGATGCGATAGTTTAACTTTTCCACCTCCTCCTAGCGTAAAAATCTTTTTGCGATATTTGGGGCTTTTTTCGAATTTTGGACTTTTTCCATCCAGCTTTTTTCATGCGCGTTTTCAAAATGCGCAAAAACTTGGTGGATGGAAAACCCTCTACTGTAGTGCGACTCTAGAGAGAAGGGTTGACTCTAGAGAGAAGGGTTGACTCTAGAGAGAAGGGTTGACTCTAGAGAGAAGGGTTGACTCTAGAGAGAAGGGTTGACAGCAAAAGGCTTTAATGCTCCTGTATGTACACAGCGACAGAAGAACTCCTATGCTGTGTACCCCAAAGCCGACCCCACTCCAGTGACCTCCTCTGCCCCGCCCGTCAGCACCCTCTACTCCTCCCCTGTGGTAAGGCTCCGCCCACACACACACACACGTTCTCTTTATGTGCATATATCTTTAGTGTTGAAATAACGTCATTATGGTCTCTCTCCAGAACTCCTCTGCTCCTTCAGCGGAAGACGTGGATCCAGAGGTAAAGAGTTTTGTTCTGTTCAGGGCTGTGGAGTAGCAGAATAGAAGCGACTATCGGGGCTAACGGGGCGTTTTTCTCGTACAGCTGGCCCGCTACCTGAACAGGACCTACTGGGAGAAGAAGCAGGAAGAGGTGCGCAAGAGTCCCACCCCCTCGGCTCCAGCTCCAGTGCCATTGGCCGAGCCTCTGCCAGTCAGCCAGCCGGTGGAAAGCCACGCCCCAGTCCAGCCCATCAGCATAGTGGAGGTACAGTCAGTGTCTGTTACTGAAAGCTGTAGGCAATGTAAAGCTAAGCATTAACCCCCAGGGAACAGAATACAGGACATTAGCTGTTTAGCGCCATTTTGAAATGGCTCTTTTCTCTGCTGGTGCGTGACTGTCCCCGGTTTCCCCACCAGCAGCAGTACCAGAACGGGGAATCGGAGGAGAACCACGAGCAGTTCCTCAAGGCTCTTCAGAACGCCGTCACCACCTTCCTGAACCGCATGAAGAGCAACCACATGCGTGGGCGTAGCATCACCAACGACAGCGCCGTGCTCTCCCTCTTCCAGTCCATCAACAACATGCACCCGCAGCTGCTCGAGCTCCTCAACCAGCTCGACGAGAAGCGACGTGAGTCACGGCGTCCCGCCCCGTTCCGCCCCGCCTCTGTGTGGTGCCCTTAAGTGCAGACAGGGTGGAGGGAGGTGGTGGTGTAACAATGAGCCACAGCAAGCTCCCGGTGTTTTTGGGTGTGGCTGGAAGGCAGATTATAGTCAGATCACGATCACAAAGGGCCTGAATCGTCTGCCCGTCAACGGAGAGGGCGTGTCCCGCTCCGTGTGGGAGGGGTTTTGTTCGTTGTCGTAGTGAAACCTGAACCTGGGGTGTGTGGAGATCACAGTTGTCGGGATGGTTGGCGTGTTTCCGTGCGCAGTGTACTACGAGGGGCTGCAGGACAAGCTGGCGCAGGTGCGGGACGCGCGGGCCGCCCTCAACGCCCTGCGGGACGAGCACCGCGAGAAGCTCCGCCGTGCGGCCGAGGAGGCCGAGAGGCAGCGGCAGATCCAGCTCGCTCAGAAACTGGAGATCATGAGGCAGAAGAAACAGGCGAGTCTGCCGCGTGATTGGCCACGGTCGGGGTGACGGGGCTCCGCGATTGGGTGGAAGCCAGAAGAGCTTAGCTGTGGTTGGTTGCTCTTTTTTTTTCCTGCAGGAGTACCTGGAAATGCAGAGGCAACTTGCAATCCAGCGTCTCCAGGAGCAGGAGAAGGAACGTCAGATGCGTCTGGAGCAGCAGAAACACACCATTCAGATGCGTGCGCAGATGCCCGCCTTCTCCCTGCCTTACGCGCAGGTCAGAGACGCACACGACCCGCCCACCTGTCCAACACGACGCCCTCACGTAAACGGGAGAGGTGTAGTCCGATAGGGCCACTGCACTTTGCAGGTTTATAATTAGCTGTGTCAGACGTAAGTGGCCATTATCCAACTGGGACCTTTGAGCTCTGCTTTGATTTAATGTTCAAAAATAAAAAAGCCATAATAAAATACCATAAAACTTGTAAAAGAAGTGTGAGAGGTAGACATGTGCGTAGTGCAGTAACAACATGGCGTTTCACTGCGTTGTCCTCGGATGCGTGCAGATGCAGTCCCTGCCGCCCAACGTAGCCGGGGGGGTGGTGTATCCGCCCGCCGGGCCCCCCAGTTACCCCGGCACGTTCAGCCCCGCGGGCTCGGTGGAGGGCTCGCCCATGCACGGGGTGTACATGAACCAGCCTGGACAGGCTGCCCCAGGACCCTACCCGGCCATGCCCGTCTCTGCCACCGGTGAGACGCGCACCGCAAAACTCAGTAGTAGATTAAAGGCGTTAAAACCGTAGTTTTGTCTTTTTTAAATGTTTTCCTGCTTAATTGGTGTCCTTTCTTATAGATCCCAACATGGTGAACGCCTACATGTATCAGACTGCAGGTCCCGGGGCCCAACCTGCCGCCCCTGGTCAGGCCCCGCCCACCACAAGTCCCGCCTACACTACCTACCAGCCCACATCGACACAGGCTTATCAGGTAAGCAAGGAGCAATAGTCTTCAGTGCTAGAGGCAAAATCAAGACCTGGACCAAGATTGTCCAGATACTATACACTTAACACTGCTGTGTCAATACTAAAATAAAATAACTTAATCCACTCCAGTTTCTTGTTCGTCTCTGGATTAGTTTGGTCATATCTTAAGATCTGGGTCTTCACCTCAGCCGAGGTCTTGGAGTGTTCATGTGCTGGAGTTTGGTCTTACTCTTTTGTGTGTGTTCTCTGTAGAACGCGGTGTCTCAAGCCCAGAGTTTGCCCCCCATGTCCCAGGCCCCCCCCACCAACGGTATGGCATATATGGGCTACCAGCCGTACAGCATGCAGGTCAGTTTTGGGGGCTTTCTTGGCCTAAAAATGTCATTTTCAACTGATCTCAGTATCCCAGATGTCTTGTTAGAAGTGCTAGTGTTTCATATTGCTGCTGCTTGTTGTGCCATAGAACATGATGTCCGCCCTCCCGGGCCAGGATCCCAACATGCCTCCTCAACAACACTACATGCAGGGTCAGCAGCCCATGTACCAGCAGGTCAGGCCTCACGCGTCTCATCCTGGTCGTCCTGGGAGCACTCACCCACCCCCTGTCCCCCTTACAATCGTTTCTTTTTCCTTCTTCAAAATGTGTGAACTTTGTCTTCACATGACTGTGTGCAGATGGCTCCCCCTGGTGGTCCTCCTCAGCAAGCACAACAGCAGCCCCAGCAGGCCCCTCCAGGCAGTGCAGAGGCTCAGCTCATCTCATTTGACTGATTGGTTCACCTTGTGACTACGCCCCGCCCCCTCAGACCCCCCCCCAGCTCCTGCACACTACTCCGCCTCCCTCTTACTGAAGCTCTTCATCCTGCACAGTCAACCTACCTGCAATATTTTTGTAGCAGTCTTGCTAAAGCAAACAAAAAAAGTTGTCGGAAATATCGTGAGACTCTTCTGCTGCCATTACACACATTATACACTGCCCCTCTGTCCACACTGCTTAGAGATG
Source organism: Brachyhypopomus gauderio (assembly GCF_052324685.1). Classification (NCBI taxonomy): domain Eukaryota; kingdom Metazoa; phylum Chordata; class Actinopteri; order Gymnotiformes; family Hypopomidae; genus Brachyhypopomus; species Brachyhypopomus gauderio. The sequence continues at coordinate 25,975,698 of NC_135216.1, forward strand.
AGGGAGGAATCGGCGGTGGCGTGATGCAAGTCCATCCTCCTCAGTTCAACCAGCTCTTAGCCTCCCTCCGTCTGTCTTTCTGAAACATATGTAGTGTTTCCTTATGAAACAAAACTCTAAAATATATAAATAATAATAATATAGACTTAAACGAGTCCTCCAATATCGTCTGAATCAAAAAAAGTGAACAGGATCTTGTCACCTTTTTTGCTTCGTGTTTTTTTTCTTTTTCTGAAGTCAGTCTGCATGTGTTTCATTGTGTGTAGGTGAGAACTCGTGTGCGCACAGAAACGTCTTGCGTAGGGATGAACGTTTGGTTTGAGAGGCATTAGAATGGTTTTAACAGGGGAGGTTGGCACAACAGAAACACAAGCACCCTTATTTATTTAGCATCTCAAAGCAAGAGTGCCTGCTCTAGTGACTGGGTCTCTTGTGTAAAAGTGAACTTAGCTGAAGGTTAGAAGTTAAACCTGAGACCAAGACGGCCTTTCCAGCTCTGACGTGTGTATGTGGTGAAGTGAGGACCTGGTCTCGTTCAGCACTGAAGCTCCATAGCTCACCATCACAAATGTCCAGTGCAAGGTCCCCTATGGAAAAGCTGTTGTATGCAAACCTACTATAGTAAGGTTTCAAAATTTAGGATCGCAGTAATGGAATCCTATCTAATAATCGTTGCAGTTGACGGCATGGCCCCTCTGCTCCTGTAGATTGTGTTAAATAGACGGGGCAGCAACGTCGCTGGCCTTTTTTACATTTAGCGCCGATTTGTACTGAAGGAACCTGCTGGTTTATACGTACTGCGTTTGAGTGTGAGTGCAGTGGTGGTCCCAGCTGTCCAGCGTAGCTTTCTTATTGGTGTTACGTAACCAGGGATCTGGCTGTCAGGATTATCTTGACTTGGAGGTGAGGGCAGGTGCAGACTGTAATGCCAGGTCAATGAAGCCCTGTGTATCTCCATCTGAAGCGGTCTAAGGCGGTGAACGTGTGTGGCTTTAGTGGGTTCATACAGAGAGGGCAAGAAATCACTTCATATCGATTCCACTAAGGATGGGAGAGATGTTGCTGAATACAAACCTGAATAATTGCATGTTAGTGATGTACCACCAACCAGTGACTTATGTAACCCTTTAATGCCATCTGTGGACACCTTTGTTCCATCATACTGATCTGACTCCAGAAAGAATTTTAAGATTATATTTAATAAATATCTCATTCTTTTATTGTGCACATTGTGGTGTGAGTGCCTCTTTAATCCAGTCTGACAAACACACATCTCAAGAATAGGTTCAAGAATAGGTTGACACATTTTTATTTAAAATGTTGACACTGAACTCTTAATTGCTATGATATGTGAACACAGACCAGCGCTGGTTTACTGGAGGTCAGGCTGTGGTTTTACAAGATTCTGGACCTTTCCCTCCGGATTGGCCTGCTGGGGGAAAGGACACACGGTGGATTTAGAAAAGACGGAGCCTGGGCTCTTCTCAGTTTGTGTAGTAGCACAAGTTAACTGCTACGGTGATCTTGCAGTACACTTTAGTCGGATACTGTATACTGTATAAGATTTTGTTGAATATTGACTATTTGTTGTGTTTTATGTACAGGCAACAGAATAAGTTATTCTGCGTTTTTCAAGGAACCCAAGGTAGATTAACAATGAACATACACAAATTCTACAGCCAATAAAACTGTCCCACACTGACAATGCGGCACATGTAGTTATAGTTAATGATTTGAAAGACGGGAAATGCCTCCTGGCTCGGACGCTTCCAAGTCTCAGGTGTCTGGGGATTTGAGACACACACTACTGAAATAGGTTATTTCATAACAGCAGTCTTCTTTGCCATGTTCTACTGTAACGACTGAAATAAGTCTAATGAGATGAATGTATTCTTTAATTGATATAGTATGTTCTTTAAGAAAGTTATAACTTTGCATACTTATGCATAACTTTGCTTACGATTTAGAGGTTTCTAAATTTGAAGTAATGGACGTTGATTGAAAATACCATAAGGAGATAGATAGATAGATAGATAGATAGATAGATAGATAGATACTTTATTAATCCCAGAGGAAAATTCTACACGGAGGAAGCAGTAAGTGTACATTTACTCATTACTGTACACTTACAGTACGTTTAAAAAACGAGGATTAAGTCGCCTGGCAACCTCGAGAGCAGCAGCAGTGCATTGTGGGTAGGTCAGGACGCCATGTGCTCTTGACTGAGGGACTAGTGAGTGTGGCGGTCTGTGCTGGTGCTACCGGGACATTTTATTAGAACGAAACATCAGAAAGCGGTGTGTGTGTTTGGAGGGGAACTGCTGACATGTATTGCACGCTACATTGTATCCGGACCTCGCTGCGGATAGCCGCAAAGATGCACCGGTAAGAGGCACGAAGCGGGCGGCCGGCTAAGCCGGAAGTCGGTGGTTGTTAGGGGAGACGAGTGAAGGACAGGAGCTGCGTGTCCTGCTCGTCCTGCGTGTCCTGCTCACCATACAGCGACAGGACGGGACATCTGTGCAGTAATAAACCCTCATACGTCTTGTTATGAAGACCAAACGTGCTAACTGGCTAACGTTAGCCTGGTTCATCAGTCCTGGTTAACCTGGCTAACGCAGCTAGCCTGCTAGCATGGCCGTTTGGGTCTAATGAGGTTCTGATTAAAATACTTCACATGATTTAACTCGCACGTTTGGCGTGATCCACCGAGAACACGTCGGTTATCCAGCTGCCGTGAGTGTGTTTTTAGCAGGACGTGGCCTCGTTAGCAGGACGTGAGATGCTGCGTGATGAAGGTCAAGTGTGTGGCAGCGTTAGCCTCTGGTCCACCTCACGTGCTTGTGATGAGAGAATCGGGCCAAAACAGTTCATCATCCCGTGTAACTGTAACTACTAAAGGTGCTGTCAGTCTCATAATTATAAAGCTTTAGCTACCAAGCTGAAGTTGAACGGGATTTGCTCGGAATTCGTTTATATTTACAATACATCATTGTATTGTAGATTGTGGTCTTCATTCACACCCACTTTGTTAATATTGTGTTTTGTTTGCACTGATGTATGTGATGGTCTCCACAGGCGTCACCTTCCAGTACCAGCAGTGTGCGCCCTGAGGACACTCAAGACCGGCCCTGTCAGTTTAACTGACGCCATAGCCACACCACCGTTAGATGGAGCCCCCAAACAGTATTCACCCAAAATCCAGCAACTCGTCAGTGACATAGCCAGTCTAACACTTCTGGAGGTGTCTGACCTCAACGAACTGCTTAAGGTAAAGCCAACGAGGTGGTGAGAATGTCAGCATTTAACACAGTGGATCCTCACACTAGTCCAGAAGGTCTGATTGGTCTGTTCATTTAACACAGTGGATCCTCACACTAGTCCAGAAGGTCTGATTGGTCTGTTCATTTAACACAGTGGATCCTCACACTAGTCCAGAAGCTCTGATTGGTCTGTTCATTTAACACAGTGGATCCTCACACTAGTCCAGAAGGTCCGATTGGTCTGTTCATTTAACACAGTGGATCCTCACACTAGTCCAGAAGCTCTGATTGGTCTGTTCATTTAACACAGTGGATCCTCACACTAGTCCAGCAGGTCTGATTGGTCTGTTCATTTCCTTCTTTAGAAAACTCTTAATATTCAGGATGTTGGGATGATGCCAGTGGGATCGATGGCTGCAGCATCTGCTGCCCCAGCAGCTGAGGTGAGGTTTCACCACGCAGAACAGACATGTTCTCCTGTTAAACATCCTGCATTTGGTGCTGCGTTTGAGTAAATGTGTCGTATTTAATGGGCTTTCGTCTGCAGGCGGTGGAAGAAGAAGCAGCCCCAGCCAAAAAGGAGAAAACGCATTTTACAGTAAAACTGACGGCGATGAAGGCGGATGATAAAGTCAAACTAATCAAAGAAGTGAAGAACTGTATTCAGGGTCTGAACCTAGTCCAGGTGAGACTTGAACCTGCAGCATTTTTTGTCATTCAGTTTGAATACAACGCAGAAACGGATTCACTGAAATTGAAATGGATGCTTCATTTGAATTTTCCTTTTTTTTTTTTTTTAGGCAAAGAAGCTTGTTGAGTCCTTGCCCCAGGAGATCCGGCCAAACGTATCCAAAGAAGAAGCAGAAAAACTGAAGACAGCACTAGAGGCAGCAGGGGGCACTGTGGTCCTGGAGTAGATACCACACCACTCATTCCCTTCATTGCCATCTTTCTTTCTTTATTTTTCATAGCAACCATAAAAGGAGCATTTGGCCAGGAAAATAATGTCTGTAAACATTACCACTTGATCTCCCGATGACCAATTGGGCGTCAGAACTCTCGTGCTGGACTTGGGCAGGCTCCAGGCTCCCGTTTGGTCACGATGAAGACACTGTCTCCAGCCTGAATGTCTGCCTGGTGCCCATAGCCAAGGACGAGCTACGGATGGGCCGGCCTGGGCAGCTCGGAATAGTGCCTGCGTGTCCGTTTGTTTCATGGGGACGTGAGGAGATGCGGTTCCATTGCCTGTGGTTCAATAAACGTCATGCAGTACTGTGCAAATGGTGTCATGGTATGAACCCGGCGTAGCAGTTGGCAGAATCGGCATGTTGTTGCTTAGCATCACTTGTCTCACAAATATAACGATGAATTTTGACTCGATTTTTACATGCAGTGAGAATTAAAAACAAAAAAACCTAGTTAATGAAATGCTTGTATTAATTTGTCTTTGCGTGTGCTGTTGATGCACCTTTTTAACTCAAGTAAGTGCTTGGAAATATTACACTGTTGAATACGAGATGCAATAAGGTGTGATTCACTGCTATCTGCCTTGGATAAACAGTGAAATATCTAAAAATTACCTCAATGTGGAATTATTCATGCCAGGAATTTCCAGGTTTTTTTCCCCTGTTACATGTCAGATTTACCTAGTTGCACTGGATATTCAAAAATTGGATAGTACTGGCCTACGATAGGTCACTTCACAGCTGACACTACCTTAAATACTGGCCTACGATAGGTCACTTCACAGCTGACACCACCGTATGTACTGGCCTACGATAGGTCAGTTCACACCTGACTACCTTAAGTCTGTCAACCATGGCTTTTGTGTGATATGGTTGAGCAGGTATTGGTTAAATATATTTTAGGTAGTACATGTCTTAACAAAGGTTTTCAACTTTTTTTGCAGCCCCATAGGGGAATACATAGATTGGAGACAATGCTTTAAAACCTGCTGATACTGAGGAGAGGTGCTTGCACCATATCTACTCATACCTCACCCAGGCTGTGTTGTCCAGAGCTGGACATTCATGACTATTGCTGCACATCATTTAAATTTAGATATGTTTCCATCTATGATTTATATTCCACTACATGTATAAGTCAAGTTAGTATTGTGTGTGTGGGGGGAGATGTGTGTTAGCTGCTGCGGTCTAGTATCATGTTTTCATGGAGCTGCCATTGGTGTTGATAAAACTAAATTAAGATAACTTTAGAAAACCTATTTGGTTACATATATGCCTCAATATTTTTGCTGTGACTGGTCCATTCGCACTTCTGCTGAGATCATGAAGACCGTGTTACTATTAATGTTGGTCACGTAGACCCATGCTGCGCCCACATCTTGGCAAGAATTTGAGTCCTTTCAAGTTCCGACGAGCTGATATCATGTTCAGACACAAACACGAGACGTTCGCGCATCCAAACGAGCCTGCATAGCTTTAAATTGTTTTTAATGGATCTAAGGGGCTTTAGTAACGTGTCCATTACGCATACGTTACCTGCGACTGTTAGGATCACTTTACCCAGCGAGTGCTGCCTGGAGATACGTGGACGTGAAGATCTTTCTCCAGTGTTTCTGCTTCACTTGATACTCCGGGCAGTTGGTCGTGCCACTTCAGTCCGAGCAACTGTGGCCGTGACAACTTCTCTCTCCTGGCACCGCGGATACGCCATATATATATTGGGGGCAATTACTCATTCAAACACGTCCAGTGTCCAGCAACTCTTATTTTGAGGATTTTTATTACGCCATTTGCTTAAACTAGTTGAATCTGCAATATCATACAAGTTAAACATCAGTATTATTTACCTGGAGCGAAGGAGCGCGGTTTGGAGACTATCTGACTCAGGCGTGTGTTGTAGAGGTTTAGAGGTTCGAGTCCATGACAGAGAGACGGATTTCTCGCTGGTACTTCGGTGGACTTTCCTCATGTGCGGCGGCGTGCTGTACACACCCGCTGGACCTACTGAAGGTAACCCGCTCATAACGCGGACAAATGACAGATGGATGGTTTGCATAACTTCAATTTAGCGACAAGTCTCAGTATAATACTTTGCATTCGTTATAATACTCTGGACCCAATACTCTCCATTACAGGATAAGCAGATTTAGTGATGAAACTACTTGTGTACGACTCGAGTTTAGACAAGTTTTGACAGATCAGTTAGGCATTTATCTTACTCTGTGGCCTTTCATTGCCAAAACCCATTTATGCATTGCACGATTTTCGTACCATCTGCGAGCTCGGAGCCATTTGGCACGACTGTGTCTGGGTCCGAACCCCGTCCAGGTCCACCTGCAGACGCAGCAGGAGGTGAAGATGAGAATGAGCGGCATGGCCCTGCACGTGCTACGCAGCGCCGGCGTGCTCGCGCTCTACAGCGGCCTGAGCGCCTCCACGTGTCGGCAGGTTCGTCCGTTTGGGAAAGTGACATCCGAACACGTGCGGTCTGGCTTGTTTAAAAGCAGGGCGGGTTAAAGGTTTTGTGTTGCGTTTCCAGCTGACGTACTCTATGACCCGTTTCGCCATTTACGAGACTGCAAGAGACATGATTGTGGATGGAAAGAAGCCCGTGCCCTTTTACCAGAAGATCTTACTGGCGGCATTTGGAGGTATGTGAGTGGTGCCCTGCACAGAGTAAACATTTAACAGTAGTCCGTGTAAAACTCTAGACGATTCTAGAGTTTGTTGGGGCTCTAGGCAAAAAGTCACATTCTCCCTTAGGGGACCTCAAACTGTCACTGCAAATTTGCACATTGCCACTGGTGTAGTTTAGCTCGAGGGAGCCCCCACTGGCCCAGGGGACCCATGCAGTTGCCTGCCTTGCAGGTTGGCAAGTGGTACTTCTGAGAGTTTCACCTGATTACATCTCTGCCTCTCTACCTGCAGGGCTTGTGGGAGGCTTTATCGGGACCCCTGCAGACATGGTGAACGTTAGGTGAGGTGGTGTTTAATTGCTCGTCCTTTGAACGGGGGATTATGTGCCGTGTCTACGTGCTCTGTAAGGTGTCTTATTCCCATCTGACCAGAATGCAGAATGATGTGAAGATACCTCCCCACCTCAGGAGAAAGTGAGTATGTGTGACTGCAGGAGTCTTCACGTTGGACACAAAACTGATCCTGGAACAGCCAAGTGCTCACATGGTTTGGTGCTTTTCTAAATCATATTGGACACAAAACTGATCCTGGAACAGCCAAGTGCTCACATGGTTTGGTGCTTTTCTAAATGGTATAATCTAATGCAGTGATAGTGCATTTGGTCTACTGGTTTATATGGTATAATATAGTGCAATGCTGTAATATACTGTAGTGCAAGCGCTAGAGTTCAACAAATTATTATGCAGTAATCTACCCCAGTGCAGTGGTTTATATGATATAATCTAGTGCAGTGCTAGGGATCCTCCAGTTTTATATACTGTATTCTAATGCAGTGCTGTAATCTAGTTCAAGGCTAGTGCTAGAGCTCCACAGGGTTGTATAACTGTAAACTAGAGCTGTGCTTGTGGCATATATGCTCTGATTTGTATGCATTATTCTAGTGAAGTGCAAGATTCATCATGTAAACCAGCTCTCCTGGTTTATGTGCTATAATCTAGTGAGGTGCTAGTGCTAGGGCAATGGTGTAATCCAGTGCTGGTGCTACAGCTGCACTGGATTATATGATGTAATATGTTTATATGCTGTGTGCTAATGCTAGAGCTGCACTGGTTCTTATGCTACAGTCAGTGCAGTGCAGGTTAATTTGATGTGGACCTGGTGCTAGATGCACTGGATTATAGGCTTGTTGGAATATTTCTTCTTCTCTGCAGTTATGCTCATGCTCTTGATGGACTTGCTCGTGTCTGGAGAGAAGGTCAGAGTGAATTATTGTTACAAGAAAAATATGAATGCAGAGACATTTGTGTTTCGACAACTTTGACAACTTGTGTTGTGGTCTGAACCATTCAGTTTAATTTCCAGCTCAGGAAATCAACTTAAGTTAACCTGTTGGGTACATTTTAACCAGAATTCTCTTTTATTTTGAAGAGGGTATTTTAATCTCACTTGTGAATTCATTGCACGTTGTTTCTTGATCTTGAACCCATGGGACCGAATGTTAAGTTTGCACACAGCGTTTGTTCTTTCCCTGCAGAAGGAATGAGCAAACTATTCTCTGGAGCAACCATGGCGTCCAGCAGAGGCGCTTTGATCACAGTGGGCCAGGTACAACGCCTGACCGTTCACTCCAGTTTTGAAAACAGCTTTTGGTGGACCACAGTGGTCTCTTACATCCTCTTGTGCTTGGCTTAGCTGTCCTGCTATGACCAAGCCAAGCAGCTGGTGCTGGGGACGGGCCTACTGACTGACAACATTGCCACTCACTTCATTGCCAGCGTCATTGCGGTGAGTAGCCGGTACTTTTTTCATTCTCTGCACTGAATGCACCAAGTGCTTTTTAAAAAACTCATTTTCTCAGACTCTCAGCAGTACAAGTGTGGTTAATTCACTTGGTTGCTATGAATGCAGTTAGTTTGCCTCCTTGCAACATCTCAAAGTGTAACGTGAACAGGGAGGGTGTGCTACGGTCCTCTGTCAGCCGCTGGACGTGGTGAAGACCAGGCTGATGAACTCCAGAGGGGAATACAGGGTAAATACAGGGCAATGCCTGTACTGCTCACGAGTCTTTCCACTCCAGTACACATGTAATCTGGAAAAACCAATGTTAATCCACGGTGCTGTTGTGTCTGTGACAGGGATTGACCCACTGTCTGAAGGACACTGCCAGACATGGACCTAAAGCTTTCTACAAGGTGAAAAAAAAACTTTTCTGCATCTTTCCAAGAAATCTGTGACACTGTGAGCCCAAGTTGTCTTTCCCATTTACATAGATGCAGCAGGCTCCATCCCTCTATTATATTTATATTATTTCCTTGTAGCAGGGTCCTTTATGATTTCTATTTTCGCCTGTGCCGCTATATGGTTTTTTCGGATATAACAACAGGGTTCCTTCCTTCCGTTCCTCCCTCCTCCCCTCCTCATTGACCCCTAGGGCCTCGTTCCTGCGGGGATCCGTCTGATCCCACACACCGTGCTCACCTTCATCTTCCTGGAGCAGCTCCGTCAGTATTTTGGCATCAGAGTCATCACTTCCACGTGAGCACTCGCCGTCCGTCTCTGCCTCAACGGCGCTGGGCTCTGGACGGGTCCCTGCTGGGGACAAACTTGTGGTTCAGGACCTCTAGCCGTGTTTGTCCATACTAAAGGTTCAGCCGAGGGCACTGACTAACCTTTGGCACTGGCAGGACTCACAGAGGTTAACGCAGAACTGAGCCAGTATCCCAGTGCCACACTGGTGTGCAGCTTCAGAAGGCCTTTGCCTATATACTGTGAAACATTAGATTATCTGTGAAACTCCTAGTTTAATCCAGTCGTGACGCTTGGGAGATTGACGTGTCTGTTTAACTTAAACTTTATGTAACAGATGTGTTATATGTACCTGCTCTATCTTCTCATCATGCTAAGTTATTTCTATTTTATAAAGGGCTGCAGATGATGAACATAGTAAAATTAGAGTTTGATTTTATTTTGCTTCGTTTGTTTTTTTATTTTATACCATGTGTATGGAAATAACATATTTGCAGGATGTGAATTAAGCGCAGTTTTGGATAAAGTGAAAATGGCTAATGGTGAATAGTTATTGGCAAATCTTTGCAGTTTCATGACGTTGTCTCGCCACCTAATGCGACACTCCTAAGTTTCACCAGCAGGGGGCAGGGGTGAACCGCGCACGGGTTGGAATTGCTCGACGCAGTGCTCCATAATTTTACCCACGCGAAGGACTGCTGTGGGTCAAAGCTTTTTTCCAAAACCACGACATGGTCAACAAGTTAAAAGGCTTCGTAGACGAGAGTCATTGTATAGTTTGAACGGAGATCAAAAACTATGAGGACTATGAGAAACTATGTTCACACTGTCTTCTAACTGCCTCCAAGTAAACTCACTTGACTTATACTGTTTTGGTGATCTCATGCTCAATAAGGTACTTCATTAGACTGTAAAAGACAGTTCTGTATCAGTAACAATTTACTGTCCCCTTTCGGCATGTTGCTCATTCTTTTTATAAAGACTTCAGAACTGGGGACTTTTCCGGATGACTACCACGAAAGAAATTCTCAGGGATTGTTCTGAACTTAGCTGATCAGGGAGCTGTTTGTCCTCATGTGGGTCTGGGTTGGGTTCCTGCTCTGCTGCTGTGCACCCTCTCGATCAGAGCCACGCCATCTTTGATTCTGACTTCTATAAGGTTTATGCTTTTGTACATATAGTATATGCACATACTAATGACCTAGTGGTCTCATTTGGCTAATAAATGGAAGCGTGCGTCATTTGGCTAAGGAATGGCTTATCCAAGCAGCTGTACAAAGATAATGTCATGAAAATTAATTACTCTTTTGAGTGGGTTTCTGCATGTTCTTTTCTACCCAAACTCATTTGAGGTGAATTAATAGGAATTTCAAATACTGAATTGGCAATGCAAGACTAAAAACTATTATTGGAAGGTGAATCAGACTTTTTTACATCATGTCCTTTGAGAACATTTGGGGTAAATATAGCAAATATAGCATTATTTTACTTGGTCCATACTGCCAATCCATATTCTATGAATACTGCAGGGATGTATCTGAATCCCCCAGAGTCTCATTAAGTTGGTTCTGCTTGTTCTCCTTAAATGCCCGTTTCCAAGAATCCAGATCCCTTCAGACGCATTACTGACCCCAGATCCATTCAGACGCATTACTGACCCCAGATCCATTCAGACGCATTATTGACCCCAGATCCCTTCAGACGCATTATTGACCCCAGATCCCTTCAGACGCATTACTGACCCCAGATCCCTTCAGACGCATTACTGACCCCAGATCCCTTCAGACGCATTACTGACCCCAGATCCCTTCAGACGCATTACTGACCCCAGATCCCTTCAGACGCATTACTGACCCCAGATCCCTTCAGACGCATTACTGACCCCAGATCCCTTCAGACGCATTACTGACCCCAGATCCATTCAGACGCATTATTGACCCCAGATCCCTTCAGACGCATTACTGACCCCAGATCCCTTCAGATGCATTACTGACCCCAGATCCCTTCAGACGCATTACTGACCCCAGATCTATCAGACGCATTACTGACCCCAGATCCATTCAGACGCATTACTGACCCCAGATCTATCAGACGCATTACTGACCCCAGATCCATTCAGACGCATTATTGACCCCAGATCCCTTCAGACGCATTATTGACCCCAGATCCCTTCAGACGCATTACTGACCCCAGATCTATCAGACGCATTACTGACCCCAGATCCATTCTGACGCATTACTGACCCCAGATCCCTTCAGACGCATTACTGACCCCAGATCCCTTCAGACGCATTACTGATCCCAGATCCATTCAGACGCATTATTGACCCCAGATCCCTTCAGACGCATTACTGACCCCAGATCCCTTCAGATGCATTACTGACCCCAGATCCCTTCAGACGCATTACTGACCCCAGATCTATCAGACGCATTACTGACCCCAGATCCATTCAGACGCATTACTGACCCCAGATCTATCAGACGCATTACTGACCCCAGATCCATTCAGACGCATTATTGACCCCAGATCCCTTCAGACGCATTACTGACCCCAGATCCATTCAGACGCATTACTGACCCCAGATCCCTTCAGACGCATTACTGACCCCAGATCCCTTCAGACGCATTACTGACCCCAGATCCATTCAGACGCATTACTGACCCCAGATCCCTTCAGACGCATTACTGACCCCAGATCCCTTCAGACGCATTACTGACCCCAGATCCATTCAGACGCATTACTGACCCCAGATCCATTCAGACGCATTATTGACCCCAGATCCCTTCAGACGCATTACTGACCCCAGATCCATTCAGACGCATTACTGACCCCAGATCCCTTCAGACGCATTACTGACCCCAGATCTATCAGACGCATTACTGACCCCAGATCCCTTCAGATGCATTACTGACCCCAGATCTATCAGACGCATTACTGACCCCAGATCCATTCAGACGCATTACTGACCCCAGATCTATCAGACGCATTACTGACCCCAGATCTATCAGACGCATTACTGACCCCAGATCCATTCAGACGCATTATTGACCCCAGATCCCTTCAGACGCATTATTGACCCCAGATCCCTTCAGACGCATTACTGACCCCAGATCCCTTCAGACGCATTACTGACCCCAGATCCCTTCAGACGCATTACTGACCCCAGATCCCTTCAGACGCATTACTGACCCCAGATCCCTTCAGACGCATTACTGACCCCAGATCCCTTCAGACGCATTATTGACCCCAGATCCCTTCAGACGCATTATTGACCCCAGATCCCTTCAGACGCATTACTGACCCCAGATCCCTTCAGACGCATTACTGACCCCAGATCCCTTCAGACGCATTACTGACCCCAGATCCCTTCAGACGCATTACTGAACCCAGATCTATCAGACGCATTACTGACCCCAGATCCCTTCAGACGCATTACTGACCCCAGATCCCTTCAGACGCATTACTGACCCCAGATCCCTTCAGACGCATTATTGACCCCAGATCCCTTCAGACGCATTACTGACCCCAGATCCCTTCAGACGCATTACTGACCCCAGATCCCTTCAGACGCATTACTGACCCCAGATCCCTTCAGACGCATTACTGACCCCAGATCCCTTCAGACGCATTACTGACCCCAGATCCCTTCAGACGCATTACTGACCCCAGATCCCTTCAGACGCATTACTGACCCCAGATCCCTTCAGACGCATTACTGACCCCAGATCCATTCAGACGCATTACTGACCCCAGATCCATTCAGACGCATTACTGACCCCAGATCCATTCAGACGCATTACTGACCCCAGATCCCTTCAGACGCATTACTGACCCCAGATCTATCAGACGCATTACATTACAGATCCCTTCAGACGCATTACTGACCCCAGGTCCATTCAGAAGCATTACTGACCCCAGGTCCATTCAGAAGCATTACTGACCCCAGGTCCATTCAGAAGCATTACTGACCCCAGGTCCATTCAGAAGCATTACTGACCCCAGGTCCATTCAGACGCATTACTGACCCCAGATCCCTTCAGACGCATTACTGACCCCAGATCCATTCAGACGCATTACTGACCCCAGATCCCTTCAGACGCATTACTGACCCCAGGTCCATTCAGAAGCATTACTGACCCCAGGTCCATTCAGAAGCATTAAGATGTGCAGTATGACTCCAATGCATTATTGACCCCAGATCCAATGTCTTTTAACATTTTGACATTTATTGCCATTACTTGACATCAATCCTGAAACCAAATTCAAACATACAATGTGACTGCACTCTTAGTGTGTTAAAAACATGGAGTCCCTGTCAATGTTGTGTGTCATGGTCACGTGCATTATTGCACTTTTGTCTCACGTGTTTTGTCTCACATGTGGTGACTCATATGAGTGAGTATGATACTCACTCACTTCCCATGTTCAAAAAGAGACATCTTAGGAAAAAGCTTTCCCGTTTCATTATCTAAATTAACCAGGGTTCAAATCCACTAAAATTAATTATCCTACATTTAGATGTCCGCTGCTTTAAAAACAAATCTGAGTAGTTTATCTTAATTGCCTCCTTCTCCCTGTAATGTGGTTTGAGTCCTATAATATATTCATAGTCAGAATTTGCATGCACAGGCCTCCCCAAATAAGGTTTTCCTGCTGTGCTTTATTGTAGTCCATTAACCGAGAGGTTGATTTAGATTCCTGGCATGTCCAATGAGCCGGACTTCAGGTATCTTAGAGCTAAGCAAGATAAGCACGATTATGCTGCTTCAGCACAAGACTACCTTAATCTGACCCTTTTAGCTCAGAAGTTGTTTTCAGCATAGTGTAGGTTTCTCCCTAGGAAAATATACCTTGAGAGCTAGAGCTGCTTTTAGAGTGTTGGACAAATGGACTTCATTTAGCAGGAATATATTCGTAAAGTACAATCAAAAATGATCCATTAGAGCTGAGGGGGAGGATCTATATTGGAATACAAAACAGGATGATTGCACAACAGGATGATTTCATTTTTGATAAGCGTTCGAATGCGCGGAGCGGAAAAGAGCACTCTACTGAGAGGAATTCTGCAGCGGCACCCGCCCGGTCGTCACCACAGAACGAACAAAAGGAAACGACGTGTTGACCAACACGACCTCCAAAAGCTTTCATTGGACAGCAGGGCAGACGGCACCTTCTGGTCCTGCTCTTGGGCAGCTCTGTTAACCCTGTTGACCTTTGACCCCCTCTTGCAACGTTGCTCAACGGAATGGGCCGGGGTGGGGTGGGGTGGGGGGGGGGGGGGGGTGCCATGTCTCGGTGCCCCCCTGCGTGACTGTCACTGCATCCTGTAGGGTGAGTGTGTGACTGTGAGCTGATCGGAGCTGGGAGGTCTGATAACGGTGCTCTCTAAAAGCAGTGGGCGAGGAGGGAAGAGTTTGGATCTGACATGCTGCATAACACCCTGGGGACTCGTGGCACTTTTGCAAACTGATATGTGTTTTTGCAAACTGATAAGTGTTTGCGTGCCTAGATCAATAATGTACATCAATCATTTGGGAGCAACATGGCAATAGAACTATGGGAAGCCATTCTTGTTTATCAAGAGTTCATTTTTACATAAACATGAGAATATTACGTTTCAGAACACACAACCTTATATAGAAACTGCAACCAGAGTCTGGATGTTTGTGAATGTTCATCTACTCTTTAACAGCTTCACTTGGCAAAGCATTTTCTTTTACAGAAACATCATTCCTTCAAAAAACTGTGTGTGTGTGTGTGTGTGTGTCTGTTTAAGCTCTTGGATGAGCAAGCAAAGGTCTTCAGTAACTTTCAGTAAACTCAGTAACTTTCAGCTGAGCTGTATTGCTCATTTTAACAAGCGTCCATAAGCACTCTAAGCACTTATAAGGATGTATTGAAGAGCCTAACCACGACCCACACATGCTAACTGTCCTTTTAGGGTATTTTATTCCTCCAGCAGGCAGAGGGCGACACAAGCTGCCCACGATGGCCTGGCATGCTTTCAGTATCACTGCAGTGCTCTCTGAGTTGCTACGTTACCATCATCGTTTATTATGGTGACATCAATGGTGGCCCTGCTGTTCGCCGCAATGATGCTCACCAAGGTTTTAGTCTAGTTATATTTTCCATCTATTTAGTACCATAGTTCTTTTCATTTTAGTATGATTAATGCATTCAGCCATGAACATCTGATCTTACAGCAAGAAAGATTGGATTACCTTACATTTAGTAATGAGCAGGATGAATCATGATGATTCAAAACTCTTGAGATATTTCTTGGCAGGGCTGATAGCATTGCCTGCTTCTTTTTTTCTTCTTAAATAAGAATGTTAGACAATAGGTCTGGACATCTGTTTCTTAGAAAACATCTTCAACTTCAAACGCATCCATAATGGAATACAGAAACGAGTTGATGTCCTTTTATCTAACAGAGCACACACAATATCATTTTCTCTCCTGTCTGCATTGTTGTTTGATGCTTTGTAATCGAACCCCAAATGACATCCTGCCTCCTGCCAACCAAACATTCCCTGTACATTCACCTCCAGCCCACTGCCCACTCACCACCCACTCACCCCTCACTCATCACCCCCTCACCCACCACCCATCACCCACTCACCACCCACTCACCCCTCACTCATCACCCCCTCACCCACCACTCATCACCCACTCACCACCCACTCACCCCTCACTCATCACCTCCTCACCCACCACTCATCACCCACTCACCACCCACTCATCCCCCCACTCATCCCCCCACTCATCACCCACTCATCACCCAGTCATCACCCCCTCACCCACCACTCATCACCCACTCACCCCCCACTCACCACCCACTCACCCCTCACTCATCACCCACTCACCCACCCACTCATCCCCCACTCACCACCCACTCATCACCCACTCACCCCCCC
Source organism: Brachyhypopomus gauderio (assembly GCF_052324685.1). Lineage (NCBI taxonomy): Eukaryota > Metazoa > Chordata > Actinopteri > Gymnotiformes > Hypopomidae > Brachyhypopomus > Brachyhypopomus gauderio. The sequence goes on from NC_135216.1 coordinate 25,992,006, forward strand.
ACTCATCACCCACTCATCACCCACTCACCCCTCACTCATCACCCACTCACCACCCACTCACCCCTCACTCATCACACACTCACCCCCCACTCACCCCCCACTCACAACCCACTCATCACCCACTCACCCCCCCACTCACCACCCACTCACCACTCACTCACCACCCACTCATCCCCCCACTCACCACCAGTGTTGCGAATAACGGCGTTAAAAATAACGGCGTTAGGTAACGTCGTCATTTTGTCAGTAACGGGATAATATAATTAGTTACTTTTCCTGTCGTTACAACACCGTTTACGTTACTGGTCATTAAAAGCGGTGCGTTACTATATATTGATATACTAATGAGAGCGGACCGCTGCCCAGGCTAGTGAGGAGTAACAGATCCCGATAGGTCACAGTTCTCGGTGTAACACCTGTTTAACTTAACAAGTCAGTAAGCGATTGGTTAAGGCAGCGTTATGGTAGCCAATCAGAGCCAGTTTTTTTACATGCACGCCGAAGCACGCGAGTGACACGACACAAACGGAGAAGAGGCCGAAATGGCGTCAGGTGCAAGCCGAAGAAAACTAGAACTTTCAAGGCGATATAAACATTATTTAAGAAAATACTTGAAGTTCCTGAATGTCTACCAGACTGGGTATTTGATTTATTTAATTAAGAATAGAGGTTTTATTGTTAAGTTTACTTCTGTTGTAAACAAACCAGTTGTCTCAGGTTGAGAGAATTTAATTTAATTTCATAGATGTAAATGCACTTTATATAGTGTAACTGTTTACTTTTGCTTTTTTTTTTTTTTCCAAAGATTTGGGATTTTAAAGGATTTTATCCTGCACTGGTCTGTGGATGTGCAATAAATATCAAAAGTTAAACAATTTTCTGATCTACTCATTTCAACTGACTGTGAAAACTGCTTTAAAAAAAACTTAATTGGCATATAACCTTTTTTTAATTGTAACGCAAATAGTTACTTTCCCTGGTAACGAGTTACTTTTATTATAGAGTAATTCAGTTACTAACTCAGTTACTTTTTTAACTGTAGTGAGTAACTAGTAGTGAGTAACTATAACTAATTACTTTTTTAAAGTAACGTTCCCAACACTGCTCACCACCCACTCACCACCCACTCATCCCCCCACTCACCACCCACTCACCGCCCACTCATCACCCACTCATCACCCACTCATCGCCCACTCACCACCCACTCATCCCCCCACTCATCCCCCCACTCACCACCCACTCATCCCCCCACTCATCCCCCCACTCACCACCCACTCATCCCCCCACTCACCACCCACTCATCCCCCCACTCATCACCCACTCATCGCCCACTCATCGCCCACTCATCCCCCCACTCACCACCCACTCATCACCCACTCACCACCCACTCATCACCCACTCATCCCCCCACTCACCACCCACTCATCCCCCCACTCACCACCCACTCACCACCCACTCATCACCCACTCATCCCCCCACTCACCACCCACTCATCCCCCCACTCACCACCCACTCACCACCCACTCATCCCCCCACTCATCCCCCCACTCATCACCCACTCACCACCCACTCATCACCCACTCACCACCCACTCACCACCCACTCACCACCCACTCATCACCCACTCATCACCCACTCATCACCCACTCACCACCCACTCGTCCCCCCACTCGTCCCCCCACTCATCACCCACTCATCACCCACTCACCACCCACTCGTCCCCCCACTCGTCCCCCCACTCACCACCCACTCATCACCCACTCACCCCCCCACTCATCACCTACTCATCACCCACTCACCACCCACTCATCACCCACTCATCGCCCACTCACTCACTCATCACTCGCCCACTCATCACCTACTCATCACCCACTCACCCCCCACTCACCACCCACTCATCCCCCCACTCACCACCCACTCACCCCCCACTCATCACCCACTCACCACCCACTCATCACCCACTCACCCCCCCACTCATCACCCACTCATCACCTACTCATCACCCACCGCCTCATCTGCGATTTACTCCTTGCTATGCCCTTAATTTTCAAATGGGATTGCCAACTTTAGCACTTTTGATTAGGTAATTAAAATGTACAGTTTTAACAGACCTTTTAAACCTTATAACCATTTTAACCTTATAACAAAAAAGACAAAGACTTCCATAGACCTGCATTGCTCATGCCTGTGATCAACATGTGTTTCTATGGAAGTGTACGGCTCAGCTCACGGAACCTCCAACAATGCGGTTAAAGGGCAGAGTTTCCTGATCCCGTGTGTCTGTGGGAGCTGACGGTGGGTCTGAGGTTAAAGGCCCAGGGGGGAGGGGCAGCCTGACCAAAGGGGCGTGGCCTTGGACTACCCATATAATAATAATAATAATAATAATAATAATGTTCTGGTAGTGTAGTCTGCACAGTAAATGCACTCTCAATTCTGTTCTAATATGATAATAATAATAATGATAATTCTGTTCTGGTAATATAATCTGCACAGTGCTCCCAGATTCATAGAAAATGAGCAAAACTCATTCCGTGCGTTGCCCTGTGCGGACGTTGCCGTAACAACGTGCGTTATTCCTGCCGCTTGCCTGGCACAGCCCTTTAAAGGTAGCACAGAAGTGTGCGCGTGTGTGTGTGTGTGTGCGCATACAAGCGGCCTGACCCGGGTCCATTACACAGTGGCAGACTGCGTGATGTTTACATTCATGCTTATTAGGAGGCAATTTTATTCACTTTTTGTCAGCTTCCTAATTTTGGCCCTGTGCCCCAGCCGTAGACGACACCCAAGCGGGCGGAAATTAACGCAGTCCATGAGGAAGAGAACATCGCATCCATATCTGAATACACGTTCTGCTTGTGGATAATAACTCATGGGACACGGCCATCTTTAGTAATAATACAAAACATCCCAGTGGCCAGAACGGGTCCTGTGGCTCCAGTCTGATCAGGTCTGGGCAGGAAGACAGTGACGTCTGAAACCTGCCCATTACCACCTCAATATACCATTACCACCCCGCCTCTCGTTAGCCCACGGAAGGCAGCTGTTACGGAAAATTGTTTTTCGTGCACCCTGGCCCGTGGAATCAAGCTGCCGGTTATTGTCTGCCATTACTGTAGCATAGTGGTCACGCCAATCATATATAATGGAGGTGCCGTGCTCTGTCCTTGGCCACTATCAGAGCCGGGGTAGAAGGTCCCTTCCACTCTCCTGTGACTGGACCACAGACGCTCTGCTACGCTGGTCAGTGGCTGTTCCTGTCAAGCTGTTAATTCAGTGGTATCAAGTACCCCAGGCTAATTGATCAAGTGCTGGGCATACGTTGTGCATGTTGTGCACCAGACAGAGCAGTCCTCCGCACCCTTTGTGAACGACTTTCGAGATATCTCCCTAAACGTACAGTAAAATGAAAAACTCTTTTTAGTAGTGGACAGAGTGAAAAGTTCAGGGGGAGACTCGCGTGGTGCCGAACAGTGATATAATGGGTCATACTTAAACTCCTTTTTAAAACTCATGCAGTGTTACATTTCTTCTTCAGAAGCTGGAAATGATCTTACTGTCATATTCTGTGTTAGTCATGTTAATACACGCATACTGTTTTTGTATGAATATGTATGTCATATGACGTGTGCCAGGAGGAGCTTGGGGTGCAATGAAGCCTCCACTTTCTTCATTGCTGCTTCTCCCCACCAGGAGACAGCCAAAGCTGTCTGGCTGTCTTCTGCACCAGGAGACACTTCAGAACGCTTCAAGACACGCAACCGTACACACGTGTGCTGGGTGTTCTGAGAGACACTGTTCGTCCAGTGTCCGAGAAGTAGAATGACCAGCGACTCAGAATATCATTACTATATATACACGTTTGATAAACATTATTCTACTACGAAAGCTATAATAAAGCTTTTTTTTTTTTACTGAATATGAATTAAACAAATGTCAATAATCATCTCTTTATAGTTTTCTTTTCCTTTTTTGTTCCTGTCTGGTGATTGCTATCATTTCCAAGAAGCAAGGTGTGTTCATATGTGGGTAAGGATCAAATACAGTGTACAAACGGACTAACTCAGTCATGTCACACAGACAAATCCTTGAGCAAACTGCCCTCAGAATGAATAGCATTGTCAGAGTACAGGAAGTTTACATGTTACCATGAGAAAAGGATGGGGAGAGAGAGAGAGAGAGAGAGAGAGAGAGAGAGAGAGAGAGAGAGAGAGAGAGAGAGAGAGGGGCAGAGCACTCCTGTCATTCCAGCAGGTTGTGACTGATACTGGGTAACGTGTAGCTACCAGCTACATGTTATTTTTGCTGGTGGGGCGAGGCCAGCAGCTCCATCAGGCTGGGAGGGGCTCCATTGTCTCTCCGATGTCTCCAAGTGTAAACATCTACCTCGGCTTGCAAACTGATTATACACAGTCCGCCGTCAGGAGCTTCCTGTCCAAGTGGAGATTAGCCGTTCCATTATTCTTTGGACTGGGTAGCCGGACGAGCCAGCGGTAACCTACAGTATCGTACAGGACTGGTGAGGTGTGGTTGGAGAAACGGCAGCGCATGGAAGCCTCGTGGTCATACAGCCCTACAGGTCATACAGTTCACTTCCTGGTGTGCTGTCCACTACAGTTTCATCTGGCTGAGACGCAGAACACTGGCCCGTCAAGATGGCTGCGTCAATGACATGTCTGTCCATTGTCCTGCCCTGTTCTAGGGTGTGTTCATGATACCCACCCTGTTCTAGGGTGTGTTCATGATACTCACCCTGTTCTAGGGTGTCTTCATGATACCCGCCCTGTTCTAGAGTGTGTTCATGATACCCCCCCTGTTCTAGGGTGTGTTAATGATACCCGCCCTGTTCTAGGGTGTGTTCATGATACCCGCCCTGTTCTAGGGTGTGTTTATGATACCCACCCTGTTCTAGGGTGTGTTAATGATACCCTCCCCGTTCTAGGGTGTGTTCATGATACCCACCCCGTTCTAGAGTGTGTTCATGATACCCCCCCTGTTCTAGGGTGTGTTAATGATACCCGCCCTGTTCTAGGGTGTGTTCATGATACCCGCCCTGTTCTAGGGTGTGTTCATGATACCCACCCCGTTCTAGAGTGTGTTCATGATACCCCCCCTGTTCTAGGGTGTGTTAATGATACCCGCCCTGTTCTAGAGTGTGTTCATGATACCCCCCTGTTCTAGGGTGTGTTCATGATACCCCCCCTGTTCTAGGGTGTGTTCATGATACCCGCCCTGTTCTAGGGTGTGTTCATGATACCCGCCCTGTTCTAGGGTGTGTTTATGATACCCACCCTGTTCTAGAGTGTGTTCATGATACCCGCCCTGTTCTAGGGTGTGTTCATGATACCCACCCTGTTCTAGAGTGTGTTCATGATACCCGCCCTGTTTTAGAGTGTGTTCATGATACCCGCCCTATTCTAGGGAGTGTTCATGATTCCTGCCCTGTTCATGATGTCTGATTCATTCCACTCTGATCCCAGAGCATTGCATGAACCGCTTGACAAAATTTTGCATTGTCTTGATGATATTGATGACCAGACAGTCCCGTGCACCTCTGTTCACAAATTCCTTTACCTGGAATAATGTTTCCACAGAGACATTTACGACTGCATATGTCACACGTGGTAATTTTATTGAGAAAAAAGTAGCTGGAACATCAAGGAAGGAACTCAGTAAGAGATAAGCCAGCTGGAGAGGTTAAATCCACACTGGGATTTCTGCTCTGAACTGCTTTGACCTCTTCATTCCACAAGTTTCCACAGAAGTAATAACTCTTTGTGTGTGGCTTCTAATGATGTACGAGTTGTGTCTGTGTGGCTTTCTAATATTGCTGTAATTTTGACAAAGTGTTTCATCTTTGCTTTCATTAATCCCTAAACCAGCCAAATGTCTTCTTTCTTTGGTTATCCCCTCTTACTCATTGATGAATATCGCCCAAATAAAATGACCTTTTTGTGTTGCTTTTCTCATTTTTTAGCATAATGTACGAAGTCTAGGAATATATCCGAATTCTAGGATTATGGAAGGTAATTGTGCTCATTTACTGTAACTTCAGACTGGAGCCAAGCCCACTAACTCACAGACGGCTGGACGTTGGAGCAGGACACAGACGGCTGGACGTTGGAGCAGGACACAGACGGTGATGTGAAAACAGGATAATTGCTTCATAAATCTTTGTTGCTCTCCTACGAGTCCTACCAACTGCAACACACGCACCGTGTTATTTCAACTTCCTGTCCGCTGTGTTCGCCTGTCCACATCAGTTCACTCTGTTCCTCCAGATCGCACATTCTCAGAGCACAGATGCCGTGCTCTGGTGTCATATTTACATATGGCACAGGTTCCATGACTATCAAAATTATTTGTCTGAGAGCCAGGTTTGGTATCAAAGATTTCCTGGTATCAAGAAAACTACATTCTCGTTTCTTGAGGTGATTAGCATGAGTTTGGATGGTTTTAAGGCCCCAGCTAAAACCCTCCCTTGCAATAGACTAAAAACCTCCCATGCAGGTCCTGAGACTTTAGTACTGGAGACCAGCTGGTTAATGTAGTTTTGAATCAGGCCAGATTCATTTCTTTGAGCCTCACTTTCAGCCTGCATACAGAAACCTCCAAACATGTTTGAAGAACAAAACCAAACCTTCTGCCCTCGCTGTGTGCTGTCCCAGGTCTGAGAAGACATGTAGTGATAGACGTGAGACAAAAGTTCTGTTTTTTATATTAGGCAGATGAGCTGTTTATGCTCCTGTAAAATGAGTGCAATATCTTATTCCAAACATCTGAATATTGAATGCTCATAAACTTCCAGAGCAAAAAAGCACGTTTTGCATATATTTGAATTTAAATTAAGCTGGTTATCCAATAAAAAGAGAGATTTTGCCATCACTTTGCTATTGTCTTTTGCCTCATAGTATCAACCCCCTGGTGTTGCTCTGCAAGGGGCGTACAAGACACCGCAGCCAGCGTTACTGCCCCTGTTGAGGGTGGGTAGTCACCCAAACGTACCCTGCCCATGGCTCTGTGAGAAGAAGCTGGCTACTGAGCTTTGGAGGAAGGCTATCAGAAGCTGTGCATGAAAGATGGTGGTGAATGTTCATGATGTCATGTGTAATGAAACTGACCAAGCAGTCCAGGCAGCAAATGGGAAATAGAGACGGGCCTTGTGAAGTATGAGCGCTGGTCTCTCCCAACGTCAGCCACTCCACAGACATCTCAGCCCTTCAGGGGCAGGCACTGGCTCAAAAAACAACAATGACAGTTCAGAACAATCACTGGTCTTACATTTTAAGAGAAGACTTAGCATCAGAACAAACGCAGGATTCAAAGGGGGGTGGGAGGTCCAGGACACAGCCCCCCCCACACACACATCCCCTCTGCTTCCTACACCAATGCCTAATAGGAACAACACTGCAAATTGTTATATGTAAATTTATGAATTTCCATGCCCAAACATATACTCTTTCCTCTATAATACTTTATTTTTAATATATAGCTTTCGTACGTTTCTCCCTGACAGTGACGATTTAGCTAGATGGCATGTGTTGTCTCATTCATGCTTTTCATCAGTTCTGCATATTGCCCTGACATGCATAACTCTGAATATTTGGGGCTACTTGCCTGGAACACATACCTCCATCAGACACACATCTCCAGCATGTTGCATATTCATATGCATACATGCATAATTAGTTGTTCATCAGTATCAAAGGTGACCAGCTAATCCTTCAAAGAATGCAAGTCATCAATGTCTTGATAATGATAATGATAATGGCTGATGGTTAATTTGATCTTGTGCATAATGTTTGTTGACAGTGTTGCCAGTACAAAGATAAAACTGTGTGTTCATGGTTAAGTAACCACTCCACACCTCTGGATCTCAGTGAATCTGGAGAGGGTCAGAAGGCCTGAACACCAGCCCAGAGGAACGGCAGGAAGAACCACACCATTGTGAAGCATTATTGAACTTCAGCAAGAGAAACATGCAGCATGATTTGATTTAGGCTGCTGACAAGCAGGGTTCGAATTACGGGGGGGATTGGGGTGGTCAGACCCCCCCGTTTAAGGCATCAACCGTTTAAGGACCCCCCCGTTTAAGGCACCCCGTTTAAGGCATTGGTTTTAAGGCAAAACCAATCATTTGGGGGGGGGGGGGGGTCAAAACATTTAAATGTACTTCTCACATATAATGTTAAATACTACCAAAAAAATGCAGTGAAATTTACACCCTGAAAAAAACTTGACCCCCCCAATTATCATTGTATAATTCGCACCCTGCTGACAAGCAGTTGCATTCTCAGCACAAAACAGGACAGGTCTGTTATACAAATACCTTTCTGCATGTTGTACATTTTCACTAAACCAATGCACACTTTCTGATCCAGTCTGGGATGGAAACTTGTGGTTGAGTGAGTGTTGCATTTGAGTTGCAGTTCCAACAAGGCACCTTCAACAGTGGGGCCAAACTCCTCCAACAGTGGGGCCAAACTCCTCCAACAGTGGGTCCAAACACCTCCAACAGTGGGGTCAAACACCTCCAACAGTGGGTCCAAACTCCTCCAACAGTGGGTCCAAACACCTCCAACAGTGGGGTCAAACACCTCCAACAGTGGGTCCAAACACCTCCAACAGTGGGGTCAAACTCCTCCAACAGTGGGGTCAAACTCCTCCAACAGTGGGTCCAAACACCTCCAACAGTGGGGCCAAACACCTCCAACAGTGGGTCCAAACACCTCCAACAGTGGGGCCAAACACCTCCAACAGTGGGGCCAAACACCTCCAACAGTGGGGCCAAACACCTCCAACAGTGTAGTCAAACTCCTCCAACAGTGGGGCCAAACACCTCCAACAGTGGGTCCAAACACCTCCAACAGTGGGGCCAAGCTCCTCCAACAGTGGGACCAAACACCTCCAACAGTGGGGCCAAACACCTTCAACAGTGGGGCCAAACACCTCCAACAGTGGGGTCAAACTCCTCCAACAGTGGGGCCAAACACCTCCAACAGTGGGGCCAAGCTCCTCCAACAGTGGGGCCAAACACCTCCAACAGTGGGGCCAAGCTCCTCCAACAGTGGGGCCAAACACCTCCAACAGTGGGGCCAAACACCTTCAACAGTGGGGCCAAACACCTCCAACAGTGGGGTCAAGCTCCTCCAACAGTGGGTCCAAACACCTTCAACAGTGGGGCCAAACACCTCCAACAGTGGGGTCAAACTCCTCCAACAGTGGGGCCAAACACCTCCAACAGTGGGGCCAAACACCTCCAACAGTGGGGTCAAGCTCCTCCAACAGTGGGTCCAAACACCTTCAACAGTGGGGCTAAACACCTCCAACAGTGGGGCCAAACACCTTCAACAGTGGGGTCAAACTCCTCCAACAGTGGGGTCAAACACCTCCAACAGTGGGGTCAAGAAAGAAGCCCTCTGGAAGGCCTTGGCCAAGACTGGCATGACCACACTTTATCTACCAGTGGAGATAGAAGGAGAGGAGCTGTGAGTGTCAGGATCAGTGTGCCAGACATGAACTCTGGAACAAATCACGGTGCGTATATTTATTCATTTATTTCGCCCTCCGTGGTTTGAAGATGGGCTTTATGTGGTGGGTCATATGTCTTAAGACTAATTCAACCCAAGAGCTATTCTGACAAAAATCCCATTGACACAGGAAGGACTCAATGTTCATAGTAGGTTTCATGCCTTCCCCTTGAAATATCCCCACACGAGGATCGATTCCTCTGTGGGTTTTCACTCGTGGCTCAGGAGTCGTGTCCGATGGGTCCACAGGAAATGCCACTACAGGCTACACTTGTGAGTGACCCCCCCCCCCACACAGAAGCAACTTTTTAATTTGATTATATCAAAGAAATGGCTAAGTGGACATGTGGGAGGGAGGAGGTGTGGTGTGTACACTCGAGAAAGGCAGCCTCAGCGGTTTACCTCATGGGATGGGGCAGCTGTTTTGAGTAAAACTGCATGGTCTGTGTCTGGTATTGACTTACTGCGTCTTATCTGCAGAAAAGGCTGCTGAACTCTGTTGAGGGACAAAGTTCACAGGTAAAGGGGGCGGGTGGGTGTTTTTAACCACTGCTGCCTGTTGCTTGCATGTCCTTTTGCAATATACCTTGAGGTTTGAAGAGCATAAGAAAGTATGAACAGCATTGAACCAAACGCGGGAGTCATGCAGTGTGCTCCCACAGGGTCTGACTGTTAGTGTAAATGGCTTCTGCTCTGCTCTCTTCGTGCTCAGCTTAACTTGATACACTGGCCTCTCCCCTCGTCCAGCCACTCAGTGGTGTTGACTCACTAATCATCAATGACTGCAGTATACTGGTATTAATGTCAATTTGGCAATTTGTAAGCACTCACTGTCTAATGTCTTGTTTTTAGCTGTTTAACACTCCAACATGTGTATAGGGTTGAGAGGGTTGCTTTAAAAACATATTCTGGTACAGATGACTGATTACCTACTAAAAATGCATCTGTAATCGAATACAAAGGATTACTAAATTAAAGTATGCATTACTTTCTGTTACTGTTAGACTGTTCAGTCCTTCCCCAAAATGGGAGCTTGTAGAAAACCCTCTACTGAAGAGTGCCCAGACAAACTAGCAGGATGCAAAGTTCAAAGAAAGTTCTTTATACAGAACTTGTCAGACATAAAATGGGGGGTAAATGAATTAATGACAGCATGAATGACACCAGATTAATCTTTCAAATGCACTTTTGCATCCACTGCAGAGGATAGAAGAAAAACAAACTTTACACACCCAGGCTATGAACTCAGCACATGGAACAAGTTACATCTTCAGGTAAACAAGGCCGCATCCAGTGATGCTGCTGTTGTGTAGTAACAGTCACTGGAACTCTTCTCACCATTACAACCATTAAAAAGGGGTGTTGAAGAAGAACTGACCAGTGAACATTAGGGTGGTGAAAGAGTCTTTCTGGGCAGGGCTACGTGTTAGCAGGGTTGAGCCAGCACTGTTAATGCAGCGAGATCTGCTGGTCCCAAGTTCTTAGAATTTGAATTCCTTTTGTTCTTTGCCATATCGTTCTATGTCCTGTATGTGCTGTATGTAAAGCTGAAAGTATAACAGTCATGTCTAATCGGTCAATGAAGTTGAGGCTAGGATAGCAACATATTCATTCTACATGGCATGTTTAGGACAGCAGGAATAATGGTAGACCTGCCGGCAGGCTTTTACGTACACAGAACTTAATCAGACCTGCCAGAGAGAACCGTTTGCTTCCGTGCTACTGCTGTTTCTCTGCTGACCCTGGGTCAGTTATGGCCCTCATAGCTTCTTTTTGCCCGGTGATTTCAAAAGAAGACCCTGTTCATTTTCCAAACGCAGTTCTACACACTGTCAAGCTCAGTTATGGAAACTTTGTGTCCAAATGCATATTGTATTAGTGGCTCTTGGCACCTGCTTACAGACCTTCTGTAGGAGAATCAGAAGAAGGACGTATGCACCTACATCCTTCGTTTAGTGTCTTTGCTGAAAATTCAGTACCAGATGTTCTGGCTTTCAGCTCTTAAAACGACGATTGGGGCTTTAAGATTCAACGCAGAAACCCACAGGGGGCGCCAATACATGCAGTTGCGGTGTGATTGGGAATATTGCACTGTGGTGATCTTGGAATATTACATACAAATGGAGGGCTTCGTGTCTTAGTGGACATAAAGATATTATACTGCATATAAATGTAGGGCTTAATCTCTTAGTGGACATACAGGTATTTCCCTTCAACTGTATTTCAGCTTCTGTCTGCTTTGATTTTGATTGATTTCTGTCTGTGTAAATGAAAAAAACAAACTGCCCAAATATTTCTTTAACAAAAGCCCATTCTAACAATGGCAGAAATGTTTCTGTGGAAAAAGTTACTGTATTGTTCCGGTAGTACCTCTTTATTTAATTTTAGTTGTAATATTACTATGAAGTGACGTCAGAGGGATCCAAATAGACCTTTCGCAGCTCTCGCGCCTCACTTTGAACACTTCAGAGCGTGCCGGTGTGATCGCGCGCCAGCAGGAATCTGCGCGAGCCACTTAAACTACTACAACTGAATCAAAAGACTGTAATGACATTTTCAACCGGATTCATCGCGCCTGTTTCCAATCCTAACTGGATTACGTGCTCAATCTGACGTCGGGATACTGTCCACTTTTATTCAGTTTCTTCTTAAAATGAACCGTTGTGGCGCGGAGATTTTGGACACGCGTGGAGTGAAAAGCTGTTTAAGGTACCGGTTGTTTCAACACTTTTTAGGTTAAACTCAGTCGTGTTGGTTTAGCCGGATTTTACAGTTTGGTTGGATTATTTATAACATGGCTTGGAATATATTTGGGAAAGAAACTATAGTTTAAATAGTAATGACTGTTATAATCGTGTACCGCTTAGTATAGGTTCATTTTCTAGGTAAATTAACCGTGGCTAAAATAGGTAAATGCAAATCTTAACAGTGTTTCAACAGAAGTGCGAAAGAAAAGAAAAGAAAGACAACACAAAACTTTCTGTTTCGAAGCGGTTTCTATCACATTCATGTTACGCTTCAAATAGGATCGTGGTCCTGAAAGCAGCGCATATAAACAATGTAATAAATATACAACATAGGGTTTCAGTAATACACTAGTAACAACGAGGTCACGAGTGGAGTAGTATAATATACATAAACGTTGATTTAAGTTGAGTTGAGGACAGGCAGCCTACAGTCCTTTCACAAAGAAGTTTGGGATTAACACTGATTATTACACGGTGATGCTGATATTCTGGATATTCAGGTTAGAAATTGTAGATTGTGCTATAATTTTCCCCATTCTAGCAGTTTTGAAGATTTTTTAGTAATTTACATTTACAAATAAAGCTACTGGAGAAAATATTTTGTAGTTATATTTTCTGGGACGACTTATCATTAGAATGATAAACGTCCGCGATGGATGTGCACGTGGAGATACTCCTAATCCGAGTGGTCCCTCAAACAACAAATCAATGAACTGATATTGACGCGCCTGTTAACCTGCCAGACCGCACGAGACACACTCGGCACTTGGAACTTGGACCGTTCCCTTTCATGAATTCATCGTGGGAGATTACTTGTCTTGGGTTTTAACCCTCAGAAATATTGATTATTCGTTTTTTTTCCTTCTGTGCAAACTACCTTTGGCAATATGGTCAATAAAACGGCAAGATGCATTATTATGAATTTACGGAAGACTTTGGGAAAAGGTTGCAAACATGCAGCCATGGGTTTTTGTGTTAATAAATCAATGTTATGCGCATGAAACATGTTGAACATGTCCTAACGTGTTACAGCTGAAACTCAGAACCCCTTTGGCATTCTAATATAAAAGCTAAATTCTGCTTACCACAAGACAATTATGTTGGTTAGAATCTAATTTGTCTAAATATAGTTGAAAACGCAAACCATTAAAAATATAAACTACACAAAATATGTGAAGACAGTAATCTACTTAGCAATAGGCTACATTTCATTAAAACCATTAAAAGAATAGTTTGGTCAAAGGTCAGATGTGCACATGTCCACACTTAGACAAACATAACCATAGCCAACCAAGATATGTTTCACGTCCAGATTTTACTTCTTGAATTTTGCACTGGAGCCATTACGCTGAAAAAGCTTCAGTAGCAAGTGAAGTAAGTGTGTTGCATGCCAAGCACATAACGTCTTACAAGTGGCATGCCAAAAAAAAAAATCACACATTTGGCTCAGACTGTGTGAAATTGTTAAGTAATCACAAACTTGCTTATGTGGTTTCTGACACGGTGACATACTGTTATCTATGAAAATGGACAAACATCCCTTGTGTGGTCTCGATAGAAGCAGTAATGGCTGCAATCTTGAAGAAAGAATCAGGTTTTGCTCGGCAGCACTGTGCAAGCATCAGACTTTTGCAGGAGGCCTAGTCTTGAGGATCTGACACATCGTTATGCATGAGACTCTTTCATCACGGACATAGGCCTACATGCATCACCACATTTTTTTCTTATTTGTTCAAAGTGCCTGTCACAAGTTGTTTTATGGTTGAAAAAAAAATGTTTTCCTCGGAAAACCATTGAAAATGTTTAGACAAATGATCTACGGGAGTTTTTCTGTGTGCAGAGTCCGATGCTCTGTAATAAGCTGTTGCATCGCCAGTTAATGTAGTCTTATCACAGTTCACATGGTCTACGAATTCACAAGGTCTTTTCCGTTGTAATGCCCTCAACACAGCTGCTGACTAGAGTTAGACGGAAAACGTGGCAAGAAAGAAATGATTCAAACATATATTAAATATAGACTAACATGTTTAATGTGATTATGATTTTGAATCTGATACTTGTCCAAATGTTTGGAGACAAATGTCCACAAATTTTTGCTAGTGGTTCACAGGATGGTAGTCAGTGGGCGAAAGCATTGCTAACCTCTTAGCTATGTTACATTTTGTAGCTTCAAAACAAAACAAAAGAAACAAAATTCAGAGCCCAGACATGATTGGGCAAGTGGAAAATGTGTTTTTTTGCTGAGCCTTTCTTTTAAATGGACCCTTGCTGTTTACAAAACATAAGCCTTTATAGATAAAGATAAGATTTTAGTTGTTTGTCTGTATAGAAAGTTAAATAGCCAAAGGTTCATCGGATGGTAGATAGCCAAACACTTACTGATGGGTTCTACCAGTTGAGGTTCGTATTTGCATGTTTGCAGCACAACATTTGTGCAGATTTGTGGCAGTTGAGTATTAGGGTGAAATGTCTTCTGAGGGTTAGGGTGAAGAGGCATTTTCAGTGTTATACTGGTTCAGAATACTATGACGCTAAACCAGCAAAACCAGCAAAAGGAAGTGTACTTTTGATTGTGGGTGCTCTCCTGCCAGAAACCATGTTATCATCATATATTCAGTGCTATTCGGCAGAAACAGTCAGTGTGTGGCTCTGCTGACTGATTCCCTTATCTTGGTTTCATGAAGTACTGATTCTGACTTATTGAGAAAGAGCATTAGAGCATAAGAGCATTAGCTATTTAACCAGTACTGTTTAGTCTAATGGTTTAATGGAAAACAATCATACTACAGTCAGCTGCTCTGCTAGCTAGCGGATCCTGTGATGGAGGAAGCATGAATTATGCAAGTTTGGTACACACTGCACTTTGACTCAAATCACACTCAATTTTGTTCTTATTTTCCGTTTTTCAGGTACTTGGCATGCAGGTATAATTATGAAGCCTTTCTGGATGCAGTTTAATGTAAATCCGTATGCTACTCCTTGTTATTCTCTGTTGGGTGTGAGAAACATGAGAATATTATATCTTAACAATCCTGAAGATAATCAGATCTATGGACCATGTAGAGCTAACATTTGGATTGTAGCTTGGTTGGTGGTAGTTTTTGTTTCATTTTTGCTTGTTTTTAATGTAATGGTTTCAGTCAGCCAGTGTAATCCATGAATCAACTGGAAATTGCAAACATAATTTCTTTGATCTGATTAGGTTAAAATTCACATTCAAATGTAACGTGAAATTACTGTAAATCCCACATCGCTCTGCGTGGTTATTATGGACGTTCTTGAGAGGTAACAGAGAAATAAATGATTGAACTTACAGAGGGCCTGCATGCCACTGGCACCAGGCAGTGGTTTGTCCTGTGATCTTCAACCTCTTGCGTGCTGCAGCTTTCAGAGTGAGCGACACTGGGCACCTTCGAGTGGAGAGTGACACTGAACATGCTGACGTTTGCGTTTATATGCCCCGGTGGAACGGTGACATTACGGCAGGATGACAGATGAAACAGGACCGGTGGGTCCCGGACGGTGAGGAATTCTCTTAGAGACTTTTATGAACTCCATCCCAAATGACCCTTCGGCCTCCCTGGTTTTCGTGTGATGTAAACTAAACTGTTTTAAAATTCTTGGCTCCCCTGCCTTGGTGCACATTGTGAATTTGAGTGGCTTGTTGAGCTGACTTTGTGCAGAGAATTTCTCATCCAAATATAGGGACACCTATGCGTTACCTCTGCCAAGAGTTATGTAACTGCTATGACCCCACTACGCAACAGATTGAAGCTCATTTAATCTAAATTGCATTCTGTTGTAGTGGCCGCTGTCTTGTGCATTTGGTGTGGGATGGAAGGCTCCCAGTTACACTGGGCTGCTGGTTAAAGCGTTCACAAGCCGAAGGAACAACACACACACCTCACATCCCCCACCCACACACACACTCTCACGGCGTTTGTTATCAGTTATGAGGCATCTTAAGAGTCAGTAGTATGTGTTCACGAGCAAGACTGTGGTGTACATGCTCATACACACGCAGAGGTGGCTGTAGTGTGTAATGCGCTGACAGTCATGGAAAATAGATCTAGATAAGGGAAGAAAGCGAGGATGCAGAATATATGTGGTTTTATCATTAACATCATCCATGCTACTGGACAAGCTGTTCTCAATACGAAAGTATGTTTCATCCAAATATACAGTAAGTTGTACTGTAATGGCGACACGAAGGGGTTCTGGAGGCGCACTGAGCTGATTGTGTGAGGTAAAGTGGATTGCAGTGTGTTAGCGTCACAGCATCGTAGCCACACCTGCTCCAGCTGAACTGTGGGTAATGACTGCAGAGTCGGCACAGAGGCGCGAAGGGCCTGAAGCCAGAACTCGAGATAGAGCAGGCACTCACACACTAACAATAGCTTTTTATCAATACCTACTTCTGCTGGAGTAGAAACACCATGGAGATGATATGGGTGAACGGCCCGCTACGCACATGAACGTGCACTAATACACGCACATACACGCCAGCACGCATGTTCTTATTGCACAGGTCTGTCTTTATCCACCCTGTAGAAGAGCTCTCCTCACGACCAACCTTCTAATTTCGTTTATATATGGCGTTTCGTGCACCCTGTGCATTGTGATATTTAAGAGGTAATGACAGCAGACACATATTAGATTTGTGATTTGTCATTTGGGCTAACAAGCACTTTATAGAATAGCTTTGACATTCACACGTGTGATAGCACTCATATTATGAGCTGATGAGGTGCTGCATGTGCTGTACATTTATGTGGTCTCCATACACTCTCCCATGAGCCCCAGGGCCAAGACCTAGCATGGGAGCTATAGGAAACACTTACACGCTGCCTACTGAATTAGCATCGACTTCTCTGTTTCTTCAGCTCCAGGTCTATGGGCAATTAAGGCCCGTTTTCGACGTGATGGTGTTAAACGGATTAGCTCTGAGTTGATTAAATCTGTCAACGTACACAAAACAGTTAGATGGCAGTCTGGTATCGGTTAATAAATCCCCGACTAACACACGTGCCCTGTCCCAACAGCCCCTGACACCTACCTGTAAATTGCATTACGGTCGAGCCGTCCGCTGTGTAGGGGCTGCACACCACCCATCAGGATGTTGACGCGGCCCAGGCTGGACCAGGAGCCATCAGGAGGTGACGGAAGAAGGACCCATCCTGTGCTTGAAGGTTTAGAGACACGCTTCACATCTGAAGTCCAGCCAGCATCATTACCAAAGCTAAACCTGAAAAATATGCTGTTAGAAGTCTATACCTCTGCATCAGTAATGCACAGAAGAACTGGCACAACCACACACAACCATAACAGTACAGATGGACTCTAACATTACGCATCACACACTTTTAATCAAGGCACTTTCACTAGACGCTTCCTTTTGATCCGTTGGAGACTTCTATGGTGCGTGGCGTTTGGGTACAGTTTGGAGTGCACTGGTTTCGTTATTGTTCTAGCATTGCTGGTTCCTACACAAACCAAGGACAAACTTGCAGAAGATTAGTAGTTCGCAGACTCCTCAGAGCTTTTCAGTTTGTATAATTTGAGTCAACAGATGGCGCTGTCACTGACTGTTATGTCTTCTCCATTTGACTGAGTGACACAGGGCTTGTCACATCCTGTACTAAGTGCTTTTTAACTGAAAGCACATGATCTGTTTCATGGTTTATTTTTACACTGTGAATAATTATTGTATATTATACAACCTTCTGTATAGAAATGCAGCCACTTGAATGGATGAGTAAAACTGTCTGCGGAGATGCAATGACAGATGGAGTCTGTGTCCCCAATCTTATCCCTAACCTGTCTCCCTAATCTAATCCCTAACCTGTGTCCCCAATCTAATCTCTAACCTGTGTCCCTAATCTAATCCCATGTCAGCGTACCCCTTGAAAGGCTGCTTTCATGCTTGTTCCATGCTACCAGTCAATGGTGTAGATGATGATATTTGCATTGTGAGATTACAGTCATGTCTCAGACACAGAGTCAGAGGTGTTGACTGAGGTGTTGACTGAGGTGTTGACTGAGGTTTTGACTGAGGTGTTCACTGAGGTGTTCACTGAGGTGTTGACTGAGGTGTTGACTGAGGTGTTGACTGAGGTGTTGACTGAGGTTTTGACTGAGGTGTTGACTGAGGTGTTGACTGAGGTGTTGACTGAGGTGTTCACTGAGGTGTTGCCTGAGGTGTTCACTGAGGTGTTGACTGAGGGTGTTGACTGAGGTGTTGACTGAGGTGTTGACTGAGGTGTTGACTGAGGTGTTGACTGAGGTGTTCACTGAGGTGTTGACTGAGGTGTTGACTGAGGTGTTCACTGAGGTGTTGACTGAGGTGTTCACTGAGGTGTTCACTGAGGTGTTGACTGAGGTGTTCACTGAGGTGTTCACTGAGGTGTTCACTGAGGTGTTCACTGAGGTGTTGACTTTTTATTTGTGACTCCTTCTGCTTGCCGTTCACACTAAATTGGGAGAACAGTGGAACATGATTGAGTTACGTGGAAAACCTTGCACACAAAGAATGATGTTGGTTCTGACCCTGGTTCCCATGAGTCTGAGGTCATGTAACATCTGTCATCAGTCCTGTTATAATCAAATGGATTTGCTATATCCCAATATTTATTGACCCTGGTGAACTTGAGGGCTTTCTTCTGTCTTTCTAATTATTCCCTGTTTTTTTTTATAAGTGCTTTATAAATATTTGGAGTGCTGGTTAGATATCTCTGAAGGGTGAGGTTGCAGGCAGGTTTCTCCCTCCCTGTCTTCGTTTTGCAGTTCCTGTGACACGAGATGACCCGTGTCATTGTTCTTTCATGGAAAATTTAGAATGCATTTGCTTTGTGTGACCTCTGAACTTTGATGTCACGTAGAAAAAGACTTCCTGTAAACAAATGTTATGAAAGTTGGAGATTTTAGTCTTAAACTTATCTAGCTAAATAATGTTTGAGTAGTCATATCCAAAAGGCTAAAATGTTGTGTGTGTGTGTGTGTGCATGTGGGGGGGGGGGGGGGGTCTCATTGTGATTTATTTCGAAACAATACTGCAATCGCAATTGCAAAACTTAGTTTGCAGTTTATTCCCTAACTTCCTCCAGGAGTATAAACCAGGATAATGCAGCATGTTTATTGTTTTATAATGCTGTATGATATTCTCCCTATATCATCAAACTTGGACCTGGAACATTGGGGAGGTTGATTTAGTTTTTGGTCTAAATATTGTTTTTGAGGAAAAAAGAAACCCAAGAAAAAAGTACATGTTCTTCTTTTGCTAAAATCTACTCTGCGTACAACCATTATTTCCTGTGATGACGTGTGTGCAGGTCAAAGGTCAGGTAAGGGATGTGAGGCTTGGATAAATAATTTGTGTCAGTAAACACACTCAATCTAAATTTAGATTCGAAATCAGCAAATCCTCAGCAAACCCCTCCCGGTATGCAGAATCCTCCCTGCACCTTGATTTTGTCGTTTTCCCCCAGTGTAGCCATATCCACAGCAGGTTCTTCTGTCAGCATGAGTCCTCGTCCTGCTCTGTGAACCCTCATTCTTCATACTCTCCATCCGCTGCCTTGACATCATTTGTCCCTGCTCGAATGACAACAGTCAACCACCATCAAATCCCTGAATCCATTTGCTCTTTTCTGCTTAGATGGCGAATAATCGCATTCTCCAGTCTCGAGATTCGAGCTATGAGTGATCACATGCACGGATAGCCAAAGCCCAACTAGGATCCCAGACACACTTTTAATTACATGCAGCTTGGGCTCTCTTGTCATAACACGGTACCATCCACACCATCAAAATCTCATCAACTTTATATAAAAGACATCCGTTAACTGGTAGCCGTGTGTGTTTTGATCAAGGCAGAAGAAAAAATAACATTGCGTTTTCCCGGCTACACCCCCCCCCCCCCTTCCCTGGATGGATGAGGTGGGCTATGAGACTTGAAGATTAAAGCAGGATGAAGTGGTGTTTGCTAGCGTGTTAAGTGCTTCTCTGCAGCCTGAAAGCCCAGATCACAGGCCCGGCCCGCTGAGTGCTTTTCCTACCGCACTGTCACTTCAGCTGGGAACCGTGCGGTGTTCAAGAGTCCACAAAGTGACAGTCCACACAGCCTGCACCAGGCTGTGCCATTATGCATGGAATGCTCCGCCCCTACTGGACATGACGCATGGAATGCTCCGCCCATACTGGACATGATGCTTGGAATGCCCCACCCCTATTGGACATGATGCATTAAATGCTCCGCCCCTAATGGACATGATGCGTGGAATGCTCCGCCCCCACTGGACACCATTCTCCTCACAGGAGTTTCATTTGCAACAGCTTTTGTGAGGTGTTTATGTAACAGTGTGACATAACAGTGTGCTGCTTCTCTACGCTGGGGATCTGGATATTGCAGTGAAAACAAGACACATGTGAACAAACGTGATTAGATTTTACCTTTGATTATCTTAAAATGTTCTGTGAATGAATCCCGCTGTGTTTCATCTCTGAACGGAGTGGTGGGTGCTCGATGAGATGTAGAGTGTGTCTGTTTAGCCATGACGCAGCTGTAAGTGGCAGCTTCACTGAGATATTTTTGCTGAACCGAGTTTCCAACAGCGCTCAGGCTTTCTGATGAGGACCCATATGTCATCCGTGTTAAGCCCTAACACCCGGACCCTCAGACCTGACCACTTGTGTAAACAAACAGCAGGTTGTCACCTCTCTGTTCCGCCTGCTCCATATAAACCCTCAAACACGAAGGCATAAACGCGTTAGAGGTGCATAGTGCGCACCCCCCCCCCCCCCCCCCCACACACACACACACACTCCAGTTCCCCAACGTCTCAGATCGAGTTTTCAGTAGGTTAGAGGCAAAACTGGAGATTCTCAGACACTGTTTACTGAAGCCAAAAGGCTTACTGGGGTTTTCTGCCCAAATCAATGCACCTGCACGATTTTGACCAGAATGTATAGCTTTAACAAATACAGGTGCATATTGCCATAGGCACTGAATACATGTTAAAATACAATGTTAAGCCCTTGATGTGACACTACCAAAGACCGCAATTAAATATTTTTGAACAAAATGACACAAAATTGATGAGTCATATGAATATTGTGATTCATCAAAACACCCACAGGGCTCCTCTGGAATGTCTGAGATCTGGTCAGTATGTTTACAGCACACACACACACACACACACACACACACACACACACACACATACACACACACAAAGTGAGATTTTGTATATTGCACCCTTCTGTGACATCCATATTGCGAAGGATGGAAGTGTTGCTATAATAATGCAGCATACTGACACAAGCACAGAGTTCATAAAGAACACAGCAGACATATCGAGGACCTTCAGAGAGGAAGAAGATTCATAGAAGGTACGAACATAAGGCAACTGCAGTAGTTCAGGGCAAAGAAGCTTCTGTAAGCTTGTGGAGCAGTTTGATTTTGTTTGTCATTCAAAGAACAGCTTCAGTCGTGTGAAACCTCATTTATCTTCTGAATTATACAGTAGCTCAGCTTAAGGTCAGTTGAATGCCATTCATGCACATAGTCAAGGACCAGCGGCTTTTGTAAAAAGACCGTCGGTGTGAGAGCCTGAAGGCTTCAGCCGTTGTTCAATCTGATCCTGCCAACCTCGCCTCTCGAAAATCAAACCGTAAGAGACCGTCGTGTGCATACAGCCCCCGTGACCCGAGACCGTCGTGTGCATACAGCCCCCGTGACCCCAGGCTCCACTGGGGAGATGTGGCGTTCTGTTGGTGTAGCACTTCCATGAAACAAGTACTTATTTACCCAGAATTCTGTACGCTCGCTGAGCAGGACGAGAGCATGTAATGAGTTGATATGGGTTGTAGGTTTACTGCTATGGTGTTGCTCTGGGATATTAAACATTAGTAGCTCCATTACCCCCACTTCACTCCTGCCCGTCTGCATGTGTTTGCACTCCGGCTGGAAGGAAGCGGCATCGCCTTCCCCGGGCGTACGACGGCCGCATGTGCACATGAGCGTCCACGTTGCCACAACCGTCTGAGCTCGAAGATACATGAGCTTCTTCATTTTGTGGCTCTTCAAGCATGACGACAGAATTAAGGATGATCGATGGTTCGGTGGGTTTGTGGTTTTAATGTTTGGCTGTTTTGTTGTTGCATGTCATTGTATGTAAGTGAATAAATCGCTTGATTGCACGTGATGAAGTAAGGCCATACCATTCCTGAAGTGCATGGGAAAGTTGTTGGGTCGGGTGGCCCCCCTGCGACAGGCCTGAAATGGAGTCTTCCTTCGTTTGTGGGTCTTCTAATACTGTTGGGGGTTTCCGGTACGTGAACCACCGCGGGGGCCACAGTCTGTTCTCCTTGATCATTTTAATCTGCTGCTGGTTGGTTTTGCTCTGTGAAGCGGAGCAGCTGGAGAACGTTTTTGCTGCTCCGTGCACAAGCGTTAAATTAAAAGCCACGACACTCTGGAAGCTGCACGGAGTGTGTGGGGCGGGCTGCTGAATCAGGGCAGGGTGCCGCAGAGAGAGCTCTCTCCCTGCAGGTGTTAACACGGGCGGGTTCGCTCCGGACTCTGGCGGGCCAACCCGGGCTCTTGTGCCCAGTTCGGAGAACAGGCTGATGGTTCATAACTTTGTCTCTGATGTTGTACCTGCGAGATGAGATGGTACAAGATGATTAACGTCACAATGGCTTCTTTTTTTTTTTACAATATGATTTTGTGGTTTGCAATGCTGTGTTATTGTTATTTATAAGGTGCATGTTCTCTTTATGAATAAGTGTGGCTCATTTCTGGTCCTCCTCTATTTCCACTGTCCCTCTGTACCCCACGACCTCTCACTCCATCTCCCCCTCTCTCTTGCTCCATCTCTCTCTCTCTCTCTCTCTCTCTTTACCCCTTGCTCATTCCCTCTTTCTCTCTCTTTCCCTCTCACTCTCCGGACTGTGGGGCCATGTCCCACCTAATTACCAGAGATGACAATAAACAGACCTGATGCTATAACAGGCCTCACGCTATAACAGGCCTCTGCCGCCACGTCCCACATCGTGTCATTATGTCTAAACCTCCGTGCACCTGCTGTGCCAAGTATTTTAGGAGACTTTATGAGACTGTCCCACTGTCTGGTTTGAGGTTGACCCCTTTTGGGATTGGCCCCTTTTGGGATTAGATGCATTAGATGTTCCAGATCAGATTAACATGGCACCAGTACAACTGATAGGGATTTCCCACTGGCTAATCAAAGCTAACTTCATTTGTTAAGGGACTCCTACTGCTGTCCGTCAATAGCAAACAAACTCTGTGACTTTTAATCTAGAAACGCCAAAGGAGATCACTTTCATAAAAGGTTCTAGTGTGCTACTTCTGGGTTGGTTAGATGGAGCAGAATCTCCACAGCACCTCAGTGTGGGCAGGGTAAACCAAAGCAGTGTGTAGGGGTAAACCAGACCAGTGTGTAGGGGTAAACCAGACCAGTGTTTAGGGGGTAAACCAGACCAGTGTGTAGGGGTAAACCAGACCAGTGTTTAGGGGGTAAACCAGACCAGTGTGTAGGGGTAAACCAGACCAGTGTTTAAGGGGTAAACCAGACCAGTGTTTAGGGGTAAACCGGACCAGTGTTTAGGGGGTAAACCAGACCAGTGTTTAGGGGGTAAACCAGACCAGTGTGTAGGGGGTAAACCAGACCAGTGTTTAGGGGTAAACCAGACCAGTGTTTAGGGGGTAAACCAGACCAGTGTTTAGGGGGTAAACCAGACCAGTGTGTAGGGGTAAACCAGACCAGTGTTTAGGGGGTAAACCAGACCAGTGTTTAGGGGTAAACCAAACAGTGTGTAGGGGTAAACCAGACCAGTGTGTAGGGGTAAACCGGACCAGTGTTTAGGGGGTAAACCAGACCAGTGTGTAGGGGTAAACCAAAGCAGTGTGTAGGGGTAAACCAGACCAGTGTTTAGGGGGTAAACCAGACCAGTGTTTAGGGGTAAACCGGACCAGTGTTTAGGGGGTAAACCAGACGCAGTGTTTAGGGGGTAAACCAGACCAGTGTTTAGGGGTAAACCAGACCAGTGTGTAGGGGTAAACCAGACCAGTGTTTAGGGGGTAAACCAGACCAGTGTTTAGGGGGTAAACCAAAGCAGTGTGTAGGGGGTAAACCAGACCAGTGTTTAGGGGGTAAACCAGACCAGTGTTTAGGGGGTAAACCAAAGCAGTGTGTAGGGGGTAAACCAGACCAGTGTGTAGGGGTAAACCAGACCAGTGTTTAGGGGTAAACCAAAGCAGTGTGTAGGGGTAAACCAGACCAGTGTTTAGGGGTTAACCAGACCAGTGTTTAGGGGGTAAACCAGACCCAGTGTTTAGGGGTAAACCAGACCAGTGTTTAGGGGGTAAACCAGACCAGTGTTTAGGGGGTAAACCAGACCAGTGTTTAGGGGTAAACCAGACCAGTGTTTAGGGGGTAAACCGGACCAGTGTTTAGGGGGTAAACCAAAGCAGTGTGTAAGGGTAAACCAGACCAGTGTTTAGGGGGTAAACCAGACCAGTGTTTAGGGGGTAAACCAGACCAGTGTTTAGGGGGTAAACCAGACCAGTGTTTAGGGGTAAACCAGACCAGTGTGTAGGGGTAAACCAGACCAGTGTTTAGGGGTAAACCAGACCAGTGTTTAGGGGGTAAACCAGACCAGTGTTTAGGGGTAAACCAGACCAGTGTTTAGGGGGTAAACCGGACAGTGTTTAGGGGGTAAACCAAAGCAGTGTGTAGGGGTAAACCAGACCAGTGTTTAGGGGGTAAACCAGACCAGTGTTTAGGGGGTAAACCAAAGCAGTGTGTAGGGGTAAACCAGACCAGTGTTTAGGGGGTAAACCAGACCAGTGTTTAGGGGTAAACCAGACCAGTGTGTAGGGGTAAACCAGACCAGTGTGTAGGGGTAAACCAGACCAGTGTGTACAGGATAAATCAAACCAGCGTGTAGGGAGTAAACCAGACCAGTGTGTAGGGGTAAACCAGACCAGTGTGTACAGGGTACATCAGACCAGAGATCAGGATCAGACTATATGTGTCTTGTAAGAACCTCAATAATAATCCATGTTAATTAGTTGTAATTGCATCTAGGGCACCCAGCAGGAGGCTACCTTTATCTTGTAATGGTCTAATAATAAGCCAGGCCTGCTACAACAGTCTGAACCATGGGGCCTGACATTCACTTCAGCCGGCTTGTCCTGGCCCCGCCCACCACAGCTTAAATTCACATGAACAGTGGGAGTGGTTACACTTACGGTGACTCATGTTGTTGTGTATGGATTGGGCCAACACGGTACCCGTTAGCATGCAATATTCACTGCATAAATCATCTTCAATCACACAGCTGCTTTAAGCACTAACATCAGAAAGTAAGACCCTTTAGCAGCTAGCAAGCCTGTTTCTGACTTGACATGGTTTGGGAAGCATGAGTTATACCTGATGCCAGATACGTTACTCATGTGCTTATGTGCTCGTGACTCCGATGTTTGGTTGCTCCTGTCCAGATGTGTCAGAATGAAAATGTGGCGATCACGCCGGACGCTGTTTGCAGCAGCCCACCCTTGCGCTCAGAGGTCGGCCCATAGCAAAGGGGCAAAAGCAACAACGTGAAGAAAAATGGACTTTCAACGGTCACCCTGCGGGATTAACCTCACCCTGCGGGATTAACCTCACCCTGCGGGATTAGCCTCACCCTGCGGGATTAACCTCACCCTGTAGAATTAGCCTCACCCTGCGGGATTAACCTCACCCTGCGGGATTAACCTCACCCTGCGGGATTAGCCTCACCCTGCGGGATTAGCCTCACCCTGTAGAATTAGCCTCACCCTGCGGGATTAACCTCACCCTGCGGGATTAGCCTCACCCTGCGGGATTAACCTCACCCTGCGGGATTAACCTCACCCTGCGGGATTAGCCTCACCCTGCGGGATTAGCCTCACCCTGCGGGATTAACCTCACCCTGCGGGATTAACCTCACCCTGCGGGATTAGCCTCACCCTGCGGGATTAACCTCACCCTGCGGAATTCATTGTACTCTTGATTGTACTCTGAGGGGAGAGAAACCTGCGGCTTTGGTTGAGTGCGCCCTCTCTAGCCAGTCTTGCGATCGGAGGGTTTTGGGTTCGATTCCCAGGTAGGCCATGACTGAAGTGCTGGTGAGCAAGACACTTAACCCCAACTGCTCTCCAGGTGCTGGGGCTAGTTCTGTACTCACAGCTCACTAGTGTGTGTGTGTGTGTGTGTGTGTGTGTGTGTGTGTGTGTGTGTGTGTGTGTGTGTGTTCTCATTGCATGGATGGGTCAAAAGTGCATGGCAGTTTCTGATCTGTGTATAAAATCACAAATTGGCAAAACTGTCATCTGTCATGGTGAAGGTTATGAGTTTGTCATGTGTTATTGCGTGTGTGTCGTACATGTTTTGAGCGATGAAAACACACCGAGAGCCCAGATTGAAGGGGTTAAAGCACCTGCCAGTGTTTATATGAGTGGGTAGAATATCGCTCTGCAAGGCAGTAGAGTAGATAACACTGCCAGACTGGCAGAGTCTGAATCAGAGAGGAGACAGAATCATAAATACTGGGGAAACAAACGTAATCCAGCAAGTGGGAGAGATGACAGCGAACGCTCGGGTTACGCCTCAGATATAAACAAACGAGCGTGAGCGTGTTGCTATATTGGGGATTAAAAGACCATCGTTTTAAGATATGGGATCATACTGACACATACGAATGTTAAAAATATAAAGAATTTCAGCTTTTGTTCACACCTCAGTACATTCAAAGGACCGAATGCCGTTTTTAGGAGCAGACAACTAATGAAAGCTGTATGTGAGATATCGCTGCTGTCTGATGTCACCGTGATACCTCACTGAATCCCAGACCTCCGTTAGGACTGTCTACCATCATAAGGTTACTTTGTGCCGTGTAAAGTAAGGGTCTGCTTGTACTCTTTATCAGACTGTCAGAAAAGCCTGTCTTCTTCTGGAGAACAGCCCTCTCCATTACCATGAATAGCATGTAACCCGGCACAGATATGAGGGGAAGACTGCACAAAGCAGAGCCGTGTCATGCCTGTTATGCATGATGTTGGCAACTGTTTGTATTATTTCATATTTTCGTCTGTCGTTCTGGCATTTCTGTCCAGCTTTGATCCTTCCAGGGTCGTCGACGAGGTCGTTATTGCGTGGCACCGCCTCCGTGCTGAGCGCTGTTGCGTAGGGTGCGGATCGCGACCGGGCCCCCAGGTAACCCCCCCGCTTTGTCCACAGCACAGTCACACACAAGTGATCCCAGCAGCGGCGCTAAACCAGGCAGGGACTAACGCCAGCCTTCTCATGCTGCAGAGCAGGGGATTACACCGGCATTTGCTCTAAAACAAACAGTCGGGATCGGTGTAATGTCTTTCCTGACACAAACCCAGAACCGTGTTTCTGAGACAACACTGGTGGCACCACCAGGACCGGTCCTCCGCCACAGAACAGGACCCTGGTCGCACGGCTCTGGGAGAAGTGAAAGTAAATTAGATGGGAAAAGGTCACACCTTTTAAAAAACTAAACCGACAAAAAGGTTCACTTCTCAAGAGAGTGTTGTTTAGCAGTGTTTCCAGTACCTGTAATGGAGACTGCTGTCCTACACAGATCTGAGATCATCTTCTTTGAACCCAATTCAGTACAACTCAGAGCCAAGAAACCATTAAAACACATTCAAGTACACGGTGATTTAAGCTTTCAAAAATTGAGGACCATTCATGGAATTGGACCATGCCTTACCAAGGGGTGGGGGTGTGTGTGTGTCTGGGGGGGTGGGTATGGGGGATGAGTCTGGAGATGGAGCCGATGGTGTGTGTGGGGTGGAGGGGATCACCTTCCTGCACAAAGCAGATCTCCAGCACATCTCTGAGATCTTTCCCTTTCTGTGGTTTTGCAGTCACTCCTTCAACCATTTTAATCAAAGATTAACCCTTTCCTGTCATCTTTGTTTGAGCTCAGTTCAGTGAGCTTGTGCACTGGATTCTGCACCATTTCATCCTAGCGACCAAAGCAGGTAGTCACAGATGATGTGATGATCATGATAAAGTATCATGGCCTCACATGATCATCACATCGTAGATCATTATGACATTCGGACTGAAACACGTGGACTTAAACCAGCTCTCGCACATTTCTGAGACGAGATACGACACCTGAGACATCTTTATGATGTAAGGTTACAATTAAAAGGTTTTCCATCCACTCTTCTCAGGAATTAAATTCTGCAAGAAATCAATTAAAACTCTACAATTTGTTCTTTGTTCATTCTTGAAGTGCTCAGATGCAAGTCTGTGATGTCACAGCCGTTGCCATGACAGACCAGCACGGAGAGCGCTCCCGGTCATCACCAAGTACCACATCTGTAAATGTCAAGGCGGGAAAGGGGTGGAGGGAAGGGTGGTGACCCCAGACCAGCCGACCAGCCAATCAGCCGATCCGAACGATATCTGTCATGTCCGAAGCACTGAGACTTGCACTTGAGCTGTAATATACAGTAATGTTCATTTTGTCTTCTTATTCAAATCATCATCATCATCATCATCATCATCATCATCCGGTTCTGGTAGCCCAAGCCAGAACTACCAACAAAACTCACATCAAAGACCACAGAAGTATCTTCTAATCACATATGCGCATATAAAAAGTGTTTTTCTTCAGTGTTTCTGTTCATTATCATGTGCAAATGGTTTGTGCTGAGCATTTTAAGCACATGCACTTGGAAACGGAAGATTTAGAACTATCCAGCCCAAACTTCAGTAATCTTAACTCAGCATGGCATGATGAGAGAGTGTGAGGGTTCACTGAAACGCACGCGGTAGCTTTTAGGCTGGAATTACAGTCGCATTCTCCACATTTCACTTCAGTGGGGGGAGGTACAATAATGTAATTATGACCAGAGCAGTCCTGTCATTTTAGTCCTAGGCAAAACCGTGATTTTTCTGCGGCAGAAGTTTTACAGTTCCAAGCCAAAAAAACAGTTGCGAACAACAATAAAAGCTTGCTAATACACGCTATTAAATTAACAGCATTCCTCAAGCTATAATTACATTGATTAAACTTTGCATTGAGCACAGTTGGCTTAGCCTCCATGGTTTAAACAGCTTCTTCCCTAAACGCGTCTGATGTTAAGTTAATGTCCTTTTTGGGGAGACCCGAGGTGGTGGAGTGCGAGGCACGTAAGAGTTCAGGACACTCTCACGTGTGCTGTTCCCCTTTCACACGTGAGCGCATTTCTAATGGCACCTTTTCATTATTCTCAGCTTAACATTAACCACTCCACCACGTGACGTAGCCCGTCTCCGAAGATAATTACACTGGGTCTTTACTTTGAATGTGCTGAAGTGAAAAACAAAATTCAATCCATTTTTAATGAGCATTGTCTGAATAGCTTCTCTCATTTTTGTTAAGTCCCTGGCTATGTGGGGTGGTGATACAGATCGGCGAGTCATTCAGTAGCCTGCAGTAGTCTCTGGGTACAGTGAGCTCGTGTCAGGAGGAAGAGCGTGGGGGTTGAGGAGCCGCTGACATGATAACACACAGCGGTGGAGAAACTACGGCATCAGACCCGTTCGCTCAGCTGCAAATCAGAGCACATCAAAGACCAGACACACACACACACACACACACAGATGCACATGCTAGAAACGATCTACAGTTAGCACATAAACACAGCTTCGAGTGTTTGTAGGGTTGCTGGAATTAGAACATGTCGGTGTTGAGCGTCACAACACACTTTTGCCGATCAAAGAGACTGATCCATGGTTCTGACGCACTTCTCATTCAACAGGGCCCTTCTGAAACACGCTGTAAATGTTAATAAGGACATTCTGTCAGGCGATGGACTAGTGCCTTACACCCTAATGATTTGTCTGGCTTCTCTCCTTCTCTCTGAATGGGTGAATTTTTGTACCGTTTCCTATCCAGCCCCAGAAAACCCTCTTGGTCCGAGTGTCGGCTCACTCCAGAGAAACTCACTCTCATACATTCTCTGCCCGACGCCATTTTCTCCGGACCATCACAAACGCGGAACAGTACTTGCGTAGTGGTGGTCAAGACACTTGCACAAGCGAATTGAAGTTTCATGGAAATATAACTCTGTTTCTGTTCCGTCTGTGTTGTAGGATAATATATTTTCACTAGCCACTTTATAAGAAACATCCACCTTGAAAGTGTGCTGATAGTTATTGTGGACCATCAGTGACCAGGCACAGCTGATATTGGCTGTCTGGGAAAAGGAAATGTGTTACTCTATAATAACATGGGCATAGGTATGGGTATATGGTATAGGTATGGGTATATGGTATAGGTATTGGTATATGGTATAGGTATGGGTATATGGTATGGGTATATGGTACAGGTATGGGTATATGGTATAGGTATGGGTATAGGTATAGGTATATAATAAGTATGGTATATAATAGGTATGGGTATAGTTATAGGTATGGGTATATGGCAGGGGTAATCAATTAAATCTTTCCGCGGTCCATTTTTGGCAGATAGCTCAGACCTTAGGTCCGGGTCCGCGGTGGCGAACGAAAGTTGTTGAGGGGGGTGGCAAACGAAAGTTGATGAGGGGGGGGGGGGGGGGTGGCAAACGAAAGTTGTTGGGGGGGGGGGGGGGGCGAACGTAACACTCAAATGGGTGGTGAACGTAACACTCGTCTGAAAATAAATTCTCCGGTTTAAAATATAGTCTCCCGTTAAAATTTTTTTGGCATTTGGGTCCGTATCCAGTTAATCAGGAATGTGATTGGGTCCGGACAAGACGGCATTCGGGCGGTCCGCCATTTGGTGATACCTGGTATATGGTATAGGTATATAATAGGTATGGGTATATGGTATAGGTATATAATAGGTATGGGTATAGTTATAGGTATGGGTATATGGTATAGGTATATAATAGGTATGGGTATAGTTATAGGTATGAGTATATGGTATAGGTATATAATAGGTATGGGTATAGTTATAGGTATGGGTATATGGTATAGGTATATAATAGGTATGGGTATATGGTATAGGTATATAATAGGTATGGGTATAGTTATAGGTATGGGTATATGGTATAGGTATATAATAGGTATGGGTATAGTTGTAGGTATGGGTATATGGTATAGGTATATAATAGGTATGGGTATAGTTATAGGTATGGGTATATGGTATAGGTATATAATAGGTATGGGTATATGGTATAGGTATATAATAGGTATGGGTATAGTTATAGGTATGGGTATATGGTATAGGTATATAATAGGTATGGGTATAGTTATAGGTATGGGTATATGGTATAGGTATATAATAGGTATTGGTATAGTTGTAGGTATGGGTATATGGTATAGGTATATAATAGGTATGGGTATAGTTATAGGTATGGGTATATGGTATAGGTATATAATAGGTATGGGTATATGGTATAGGTATATAATAGGTATGGGTATATGGTATAGGTATATAATAGGTATGGGTATAGTTATAGGTATGGGTATATGGTATAGGTATATAATAGGTATGGGTATAGTTATAGGTATGGGTATATGGTATGGGTATATAATAGGTATGGGTATAGTTGTAGGTATAGGTAAAGGCTTGTATTTCTAAGTCTTATTCAACATAGCCGTGACCTTTACTGCCCTCCCTGAACACCCAAATTTTGCATGGTTCATTTATTTAGTTAATAATAGAGACAATCATAACAATACACAATACCAAAACACTTTTTTGTGTAATAGTGGGAATGGAAGACTTTTGGACCTTAAAATCTGTAAGGCAGAACATGCAAGATCATAGCCAGCAAAGTTGTCAGACACAAATTGTCCTCTGTAACCAAGGTGATTTACCAACTGAGCATGTGCAGGCCACGTGCCAGAATTAGTTAGTTATTATGTTAACAGTGCCCAAAAGGAAAAGTCCCAATACTAAATGGTGGCACAGAAGAGAAACCTGAGGCATAAAGGAGGCGTCGCTTCATAGCATTGACATCATAAGTTGCCGTCGGTGACCAAAACAGTGTCACATCTCTCGTTCTCTGCTTAGTCACCCGGAGCTTTTCATGGTTTCACATCAATGTACTGGCAGTGACTCAGATACCCAGATGCCCTTTCTTGCTCAATACTGAGAGACATGTGCTGCTAAAACGAATGTCTTTCTTCACCCAAGTCCCCTCTCCACGTCCAATTATGTCTTGACGCCATTTCTTCCAAAGTGTTCCTCACATACATGTGGCTTACTAACGGCACTGAGACGCAAACGCTTCATTCATGCACAGAGACGAGTCAAAGGGCTCCAGCAACGTTGTTACATGAGCAGGACTTTGGGAACAGCGATTTCTCCAGACAGGCCCAACTTTGCAGAGTGGAAAATAATTAGCCAGCCAGTATGGGCTGCAATATTCAACCAGTCCGAGAAGCTCACTGATCCAGTCTACCTTTGCCTCAGTACTAGACTCAATCAGTCATTGTTTTGGAAACAATGAATAGTGTTTATGAATTAATTCAATGACCCAGGTTGGGGTGGGGGGGTTGAGCTAATGAGGTAGAACCACAAGAAATGTCTGCCCTTCACAAAGTCATCTGTGTCCAGATCCTGCACAGGATCCTGACCCACCTCAGGTGAGCGTCTGGAATGTCACCTGACCTACCTCAGAGGTGAGTGTCTGGAATGTCAGCTGTTCGCTTTGATGTCATGGAGCGGGGCTTCATGACCTGACAGCCTTTCTGAAAACCACACCACCATTTCTGCCCGAGCCTGCTGCAATATGTGGTTTGACTGGAGTGAATTAACGCTCAGGGCTCTGAAATAAAACCATGATTTTGCGCCATAAAAGTCCCCCAGCTATAATTTGGCTGCTTGAGTAAATTGGTTGCATGGCGATTTGCCGCAGTTTAGTGAATGCACAATCGCACCATGCCTGACGTCCCACGCGTTCCACGTGTTCCACGTCCCACGTGTTGGTGAATTACAGTGGTGGAAAAGGAAAGGTATGGGGGCACGCCAAGTGCCCACGTGCCCAGCAGCAGGACAGGATGGACCACGTGTTCCTCCGCTCTGCTTCAGTTCTGACTGATTCACACACGTCACAAACGTCCAGCAGATTGATACCGTACTCAAGACGTGCCACCTGGCCTTCCAGCTAACTATCAAACCTGCTGACTCTCATGAGCAAGGCTTTCAAATTTGCCCCTTGTTTTGTGGACTACACTTCCTTATCTGGCCAAAGCACAGACGTTCGTTAGTCCGTTTTACACACGTGGCACAACCTGTCAGGCCTTTACGCTGATTATCATCTCTTGTAGAGCTGCATCATTTTCTCACAGCTTTTACATCTGTAGTTATACATTATTCACATTAAAATGAGTACATGAATACGCCAGCCCCTGTGTCTCCTGTGAGATTTGTAAAGTTAGATTCATAAAAGACAGATGAAGTTGTGTACTGGATTTAGACTGTTGATGTAAACAGAGTTTGTCGGTAGCAGAGTCCAACATAATTTTCAAAGTTGATAAAGTAGATTTGTTGGATCTGAATCAAGGCAAAGTGTGAATCTAGAGGGAATCCATTATCCTTGTTTTCTGGAAGGGTTTGCCTCTCTGTTTGCATTATGTGCTGCTTTTTTCTCATTGTGTGTCTCACTGAGTGCATCTCATGGATTGTCTCTCACTGAATGTGTCTCACGGAATGTGCCTCACGGAATGTGCCTCACGGAATGTGTCTCACAGAGTGTGTCTCACGGAGTGTGTCTCACAGAATGCCTTCAGTAAAAAGTATTTAACGATGGAAAAGATATTGGTCATTTCTAGAACCACAGAACCATATCTAGAACTGTGGAACCATATCTAGAACTGCAGAGCCATATATGGAACTATATCTGAGTCATGCTGATGGTGTTTGGAGCTTCCAAGCTGCCTGGATGAGGTGCTGGAGAAGCAGGCACTGCACCCCTGACCTCCGAGACGTCCCCGCATATCGGTGAGGTCGGCCGGCGAGGTCAGCCTTCTGTCCACATCATCCTTGCTCTTTAATCCTCTTGTGGTCTTTTTGGGGGCGGAGCTGTGCCCGGGCCAGTATCTTCTTTTGAACTCAGTCAATGTTCTCAGTGCACGTCCATAAATTAAATACTTAACCAGCAGTCTGGTTTGAGTTCATCTCCTGGTCCCGATCACGCTTGCTCCTCACATCTTCTCGCTCCAGGCAGAGCGTTCGCGGTTGGCAGGAAGCATCATGGGACTGATCACCTGTCTGGTGAAGCAGCGACTCAATGTGCAGGTCGCTCAGGGCAGGGGCGGGACTCAAAGCTCCGTCATTACGCCCAGCCCGTCCAGATGAGATGGGCTCTCTCATGAATGGGGGGTGGGGGGGGTTAAGCTAATTGTGAAGAGGCTCTTCACAGCAGCATTGTATTGTGTGGCTGGATGAGGAGAGTTTTGTTTTTCTGCTGAAAACACGGCACTTGAGCGGACATCGTGGCTGTGGCGCCGCACCTGTGGGTTAGTTAGGGCACTCTCCGCCGGGCCGGCCAGAGCACTCTCCACTTGTGACTGCTGTTTTTCTTTCGAGGGCACATCATCATTATCTCCTGTAATTATGTTCTGGGTCGGAAATAGCTAACATGCTCACGGGGGAAAGAAAAACAATATTTTGTTTTAAAATGCTGGATCAAAGGAGAAAAATGGCTCCGCTTTGCAGTTGGGTTCAGGCGTCTGTTTATCAGTCAGTTACATTTCAGGGTTCGTGTCCCAGCAGCCCTTTGTGGTGCCTTTGACCAAGTCCCAAGAATGTAGCGGGCCATTTTTAAAACCGGAACGGACACACAGTGTCTCGCCTATGAGTGACCCAATGTATGGAGCCCAACAGTGTTAAAGGCCTAGTAAAAAGGCCCTAATCAGGATGAGCTGCAGTGTTAATACCCACGCTGGCATCCATCGTCTACCATGTCGTCAGAGTGTACAGCACAATAAAACCCTGGTATAGGCAGAGGTTGCTAGTGCTAATTACATCTTCTTCTCATGGGCAGAAACGCCCCACGGCTGCGAGCGTCCGGGCAGCATGGTG
This sequence comes from Brachyhypopomus gauderio, assembly GCF_052324685.1. Classification (NCBI taxonomy): domain Eukaryota; kingdom Metazoa; phylum Chordata; class Actinopteri; order Gymnotiformes; family Hypopomidae; genus Brachyhypopomus; species Brachyhypopomus gauderio. The sequence goes on from NC_135216.1 coordinate 26,027,374, forward strand.
CTCATGATTGCGCCTCCTTTATCCAGGAGGAACTCCATGCTGAAGCGTCTGCCCTCCGTTACGCCTGGTGTTCAATTAAAAAACGCTTCTGCACTCACAGCAATGAGCTTCTCAATTATCTTGATTAAATTAAATAGCGCCTATATTAACAGAAGGGCTGCGTGGCCAGTCTGGGAAGGAAGGTCTCTCTCTCTCTCTCTCTCTCTCTCTCTCTCTCTCTCTCTCTCTCTCTCTCTCTCTCAGTTTCCCTGTCTTTCTCTCACTTTTATCTCTCTCTTTCTCTGTCTCTCTCTCTCACACAATCTCTCTGCATCTTGTTCTTCTGATGAGATGTTTAGGACACCTGTGTTCCATCATGTGATCCTCAGGGAGCCCCAGAATATATTTACATGTAGATTTTTTCAACCGATTGCCATTCATGTTCACCCTGCCACCTGGGCACAGGCAGCCCTCCCCAAACCACCCCCCCACCCCACCCGCACCTACTCCACCCCCCAGCTGTTGGAGCCTCAGGTGCTGCTGGTAGCAGGGCATCAGAGGGGATGCTGCATCTGTTGCATGAGGGGCGGGTGAGGGGGCGGGGCATGCAAATGAGTTCCAGATATAGCCTGAGAAATATTCCACCCACATACTGGCCTTCGCTTACCCACAGATCCATTCTGCTTGCAAAGTAAATGTGTTTCTTTGTGTATGTTTTGATCCTGAATGCTGACCCTCACCCCGAGTGAGAATCAAAATGGTCTGTATGGTGTGCAGCTAGTCGGTAGCTAAAAGGTTTCTGACATGTTTCGTCATCTTTTGTGTTACATCATAAAAACCCCTGCTGCCTTCGCCCTGTGCTGGTTCGTCTGGTCATTTGTGAACAGGTGAGTTTGTCTGGTCGTGTGTTCATCTGAGAAAACACTGAGCTATAGTCCTTGAGCCCTGTGTAAGGTTAAAGGTCACCCTTGTTGTCTCTGCTGAAGGAAACTCCAGTGTGCCCAACCGTGGCCAGTTAATTATTCCACTTGGGAAGCCGAGCATGCTTGTCAGAGTGTGTTTGTGCATTTGTGCTAGAATGTGTGTGTGTGTGTAGCGCATGTGTATGTACTTATGTATGTGTGTCTTTGTAAAAAGTTAGAAATAACCTTATCTTCGTGCGTCAGTGCTCTAGAGTAAAGAGAATGTAAGTGAACATGTGCAGAGGTTTGCCACTGTGGCACATAACAGATGTTTAATCACAGCCTTTGTTGGTTATCCGCTTTGCTGAGAGGGTCCTCACATCACCATTAATCTCCGTGACACACATACCAAGGTGAAGCCGAGCGGTGGCCCAGCTGTGCCACTGAGGTTACATTAATAAGGCATGTTTATTTAAAGGTAAAATGTCACGTTAAGATAAGCTGTAGAGCGTTCCTTTTGTCTAATGGCTGGAGGAGATCTGATCCCCTTCTGCGGTGCCTGGACCAGGAAGAGCCAGTTTGAGACATGGCTGCATAGTGCGAACATGAGAACGCTGGTGAGAACGTCGGTGAAGGTGCCAGTGTGCTGCAGACGTATCCAGGACGCGATTGTGATCCGGCGCACTTGAGCGCACACCAGCGCCGCAGACGAGCACACGTCTCCGTAGCGATGCCTGCTTTAAGGGGTCCTTAACGATTAAACTCGTTTTGTGTTCATGCGTCTTTAACCACAGCGAATGTAAAAAAAAAAAAAAAACAACACAAAAAACCCAAACCGAAATTAGAAATTAGACTGAGCCCAGTAATTCACCACGTCCAACCACCTTGTGCTGCCCACAGACTGGAACAGAATGGAATTTGAAACGTTTTAGCCAAAAATGTTTCCATGGTAAAGATGTTTTTTGCAGAAACGTTTCAGATTTCGTTCCGTTCTCCGACTTCGAAGGGAAGCAGGAAACAGGCTAAGCCGAAGAGACAGGTGAGTGAACACACACACACACACACACATCTGTGCACCTTTCTTTAAGTCTTTAAGACGTTTATGCCACTGTATTGATGTGTAACTCCTTCTCTTAACGAGTAATGAGAACAGGATTCTCTGCCTGGTGCCATAGTGCCATGTCTCTCCCCCTCTCTCTCCAAGCCGGACCTCATCCTCTCTCTGTTGCTCTACTAATTGGCCTGGAGTCGCTGTCCTCTGGAGCGGAACATGTCCTCTGCCTCACACTGCAAGTTAACCCCTAGACTTCAATAAGCAGGCAGGACCAGTGAGCAGACCGTGACCTCTGTGTCCTCTGAGGTGGCCTGATTTGGGTCAGCGCGTTGCTACTCCAGGACATTCAAACAACACGCTGGGCTGAGTGGGTCTTAATTCGCGCGGGAGAGTGACATCAGAGACGCCGTCAGGGTTCCTGATGCGTCTTAGCCGCGATGTTCTAATTACACGCGCAGTCAGTGTGTGGAAAGGACGGCGTGTGCCGCTCTTACGCAATCTGATCGATCGGTAAAGTGAAGTGATTGGTTAAGCTCGGGCCGTTACGTGTTCCTCTGTCGCTGGCCGTGGCTTAGTGAAGTGAATCTGCTTGTGATGTTGTGTGTGCTGTTTACAGCGCAGGCAGTGTGGGGGCCGTGGGTGGAGCCGTCCTATGAGCCCCAGCCCAGACGCCCTCCGTCACCCCCACCCCCTACCGCCCAGAGCCCAGCGCCACCACCAGCTACACGGCTAAGGGATGTCACAGGTGCTCCTGCTTCAGAGCCTGCTTATACTCTGCTCCTCCACCCAGGTCAGCCTCCACCTCTCTCTCTCTCTCTCTCTCTCTCTCTCTCTCTCTCTCTCTCTCTCTCTCTCTCTCTCTCTCTATCTACCCACCTGATCTACTCCATCTCTTCTTCTCCATCTTCCTGCTCTCTTCTGTCTCTACCTCATTTTCCTTCCTTCTCTTTCTATCATGCATTTGCTTCAGGGCTCCCTGCTCCTTCCACCTAGATCTTTGTGAAGCTCGTACACATGCCGGTCTTGTGTACGTGTGATTAGCACGACTGTGTTTGGAGAACAGTAACCGTGTTGTACATCTGCTGCAGAGTGGGAGTCTAAACAAATCCAGTTCTGAAACACTTCAGAACCACAGCCCAAACGTGAGACAGCAGAGCAGTGCTAGCACAGCAGCCATGATGCACGACCAGAACACGTGTATCTTCACCCAGACTCACGTTTAGCCTCACCCAGACACACGTGTATCCTCATCTAGTTTCACGTGAATCCTCACCCAGACCCACGTGTATCCTCACCCAGACACACGTGTATCCTCACCTAGTTCTCACGTGAATCCTCACCCAGACCCACATGTATCCTCACCCAGACTCACGTGCATCCTCACACAGACCCACGTGAATCCTCATCCAGACTCACATCTATACTCACCTAGTTCTCACGTGAATCCTCACCCAGACTCACATCTATACTCACCTAGTTCTCACGTGAATCCTCACCCAGACCCACGTGTATCTTCACCCAGACTCACGTCTATCCTCACCTAGTCTCACGTGTATCCTCACCCAGACTCACGTCTATCCTCACCTAGTCTCACGTGTATCCATTCCTCACCCAGACTCTCGTCTATACTCACCTAGTCTCACGTGTATCCTCACCCAGACTCACGTCTATCCTCACCTAGTCTCACGTGTATCCATTCCTCACCCAGACTCACGTTTATCCTCACCCAGGCTCATGTGTATCCTCACCCAGACTCACGTCTATCCTCACCTAGTCTCACGTGTATCCATTCCTCACCCAGACTCATGTCTATACTCACCTAGTCTCACGTGTATCCTCACCCAGACTCACGTTTATCCTCACCCAGACTCATGTGTATTCTCACCCAGACTCACGTCTATCCTCACCTAGTCTCACGTGTATCCATTCCTCACCCAGACTCACGTTTATCCTCACCCAGGCTCATGTGTATCCTCACCCAGACTCACGTCTATCCTCACCTAGTCTCACGTGTATCCATTCCTCACCCAGACTCACGTTTATCCTCACCCAGGCTCATGTGTATCCTCACCCAGACTCACGTCTATCCTCACCTAGTCTCACGTGTATCCATTCCTCACCCAGACTCACGTCTATACTCACCTAGTCTCACGTGTATCCTCACCCAGTCTCACGTCTATCCTCACCTAGTCTCACGTGTATCCTGACTTTTTTCTTATTATGCTGTGTTTAAAACTGCGTTGTCGTGGCTGTGTGTTACTCAGGTGTCCTCAGCTTTGTCCATGAAGAATTTACTGGCAAGATGGATGATGTACAAAGACGAATGTCTTCAAAATAACAGCAGAGAACCGCCAGTCACAGGTAAGAGGCACAGGTCAGGGTAAGACGCACCAGTCACAAGTAAACTCTTCTCTTCAGTGGTATCACTGCAGAACCATGTTGAGCTGCTCTGTGCATGCAGGTGAGGGGGCTCTTAGTTTGATGTACCCGGTACAGGAACATGACACACACACACACACACACACACACACACACACACACGTCAGCCTTTGTAACCATGATGAAAGTTACAACACGTTGGAGCAGAGGCACATGACCTCAGCTGCAAGAGGCCCTGCTTGATGACCTTGGATGTATGTAGGGTCTTCCTGCCCACGCCCGGTTCCCAACACACACAGACCTGTTCATTAAGCTGGGGAGGACTGACTCATACGTGATTGGCCGACGTAGCAGAAACCTAATACTCTTGACCTATAGACAAGGGAGAAAGGTGAGGATGGCCAATCGCGCGGGATTAGTGGACGCACATTTGAGGAAAGAGGGGTAATGAAAGGGAGGTGTAATGAGGTTTGCACATGTGACTGTCCTCTCTCCGGGGTCGCTCTGATTTGTGCACGCCTCCTGCTCTTCAGGTCTCGTGTGTAACCGGACGTTTAATAAGTACGCCTGCTGGCCGGACGGCTTGCCCAACACCACGGTGAGCGTACCCTGCCCCTGGTACCTGCCCTGGTACAGAACAGGTGAGAATGCACATGCAGGAGAAAGGAGTGTGTGTGTGTGTGTGTGTGTGTGTGTGTGTGTGTGTGTGTGTGTGTGTGTGTGTGTGTGTGTGCCTTTCTATTAGAATCCCTGTTTTTTTACAATCAGCACAGTACATGTGTGTCTATGCACCTGACAATAACAATTCACAGAAACACATTCATGCAGGTAACATGATTTAGAGGTACACAACATACATTCAGTACACAACACACATTCAGTACACAACATGCATTCAGTACACATCACACATTCAGTACACAACACACATTCAGTACACAACATGCATTAGTGCTGAGAGAGTGTATCTGTAATTGAAGCCCAGAGCAGTAGATTAAAAGAGCCTTCACAACTCTAATACCTGATGCCCACACTGAGTCTTACCACAAGGGTCTTCCACACAGAGAACGTTACAACACACACAGATGGCACCGGAGCCACAACGCACTTGGACCGTCATAGCAGGCAACAGCACAAGCAGGAAAACACAGAGTATGAATTCAATAGAAATCATGACATAACATTTAAGTGAATCCAATAATAGACGGGGATTAATGAGAGAACAAAAACAGATGCACATGGTGACATCACCTTGGGAACAGAAACGAAACAAACCAAAAACTCGGCACCATGGGAACTATAACGCCAGAGGGGGGAAACCGACATTTGTTTCTATACTTTAAAAAGCCTTTTTTTGTGAAATGTGTACTTAAAAAAGAAGATATGATGTGTGTGTGTTTACTCTAGTCCAGCATGGCCTGGTGTATCTGGAGTGTGACACCGAGGGGCAGTGGGCAAAGCTGTCGAATGCGAGTGAGTGTGAGCTGAATGACCCGGCCCAGAAGGACATGGTACGTCCGACAAACATTTGATTGGTATGTACAGAGGTTACAGGAATACCAGCACTGCAACTGTCATTGATATGACACAAAAAACATTGTCTGTGTGTGTGTGTGTGTGTGTGTGTGTGTGTGTGTGTGTGTGTGTGTGTGTGTTTGTGTGTGTGTGTGTGTGTGTGTGTGTGTTTGTGTGTGTGTGTGTGTGTGTTTGTGTGTGTGTGTGTGTGTGTGTGTGTGTGTGTGTGTGTGTGTGTGTGTGTGTGTGTGTGTGTGTGTGTGTTTGTGTGTGTGTGTGTGTGTGTGTGTGTGTTTCTGGATGTGCGTATGATTGTGTGTTTACAGCAGTATTATGGCAAGGTCCTGGGAAAGTTCCGTGCTGTGTACACTGTGGGTTATTCTCTCTCACTGGGAGCACTGGTCTTAGCACTGGGCATCCTGGTGGCATTCAGGTAATTATCACACCCTGGCACTCTGACTCACACCAGAGCACTAACCTGGGGGCCAGACAAGATCCTTCATTCCTTCAACACGCTCCATTTGGCCCAGATAAATGAGTGTGTGCTATTATTTGAGATTAGCTGCGTGTGCCCTGGGTCAAACCTCTACATGGTTATTCACGGAGAGCTTTTTGCTACTGTATTCCACAGTTATAAATCACTCCTCTTTAGAAACCAGCATTTCCCCAGATGCTCTTAAGACGCTTTAAGACCACAACTCAAGAAACAAAATCTAGATCACAAAATCTTGACACCAAGCTCCAGACTGCTGTTCTGGATGCTTTGATGATACTGAAACATACCACTTCCTGATAATAATAACTGGAAATTTTCCATCTGGTTTCAGAAAAGGTAATTGGTGCAGCCTTAGTGGTTTTGAAAAATAAGACTAAATACCATCAAGTCTGTCAAGGGTGGCTATTCATTCAGATTTTTCCACCATAGATTTTTTCCACCATTACAATGGCCACACTCCTGAATAGGCGTCAGAAATGATAGGGCAGGAAATGCTTTAAATTGATTCACTACAAATTTAATTAAACTGGTTTGCTACGAACTCAAAGACGATGCTTAGTTGTCCTTCACAACCACATGATTGACATTCTTCCCAGTGTTTCCTTGTTCCATTTTGACATTCTCTTTCTTTTCAGTTCTTAAAATATTTATCTCCAACCATTTTAATTATAATACCAGGTTTTCCTGTGTTATATTGTTGTGTTACTAATTAAGTATTATTTATCTGGTAAGTGTGTGAAGTGGCATTTTAGTGGCAGTAATATTATGCTGCTGTTACTATAACATTAAACACAATGTCGTAGATTCAGATAAGGGGGTGGGGCTTCCCATAACTGGTGGTTGTCTAATGACCTTTCATGGTGTTGTCCCTTAAAAACTAAAACTTTTACTTCCTTGCCGTCATCACATGGTTACGAAATGTTCCATCTCAAAATAATATTCTGCGGAATTATTTATTTGTATCTCAGACAATTTTTTTAAAGTTGATAAAAATCTCGTGATTGGCGGGCTCCACCGGCGTCTGCGTCACGGCGGCTGTGATGTTCCTCCAGGAAGCTCCACTGCATGAGGAACAACATCCACATGAACCTCTTTGCCTCCTTCATCCTGCGTGCCTCGTCCATCCTCATCAAAGACGTCCTGCTGGAGAGACCCAGCCTGAACTTCAACCAGGACATCGCCTCCGACCTGGAGATGGAGTGGTTCGTCAAGAACGAGGTCATAGTGCAGCTCTCTCACGTTCTCCCCATCATCTTCTCCTTCTCCTCAGCTTCTCCTGCACGTGATGGTCCAGCCTGGACACTTGGAGGGTCTTCATCAGAGCCCTAACAGAGCTTATGACAGCTTATAATGGCTTCCTGTTACTGACCTTCACATAACTAGGATGCGAACTAGGATAACTAGACTACCTTTTCATCGGTTTGTAGATCAACAACTCAAAAGCTCTTGTGCATTATTTTTTTGATTTGCTTGTATTGTTTTGCAGACTGATGTTGGTTGCCGGGTCGCCGTGGTGATGATGCAGTATAGCGTCTTGGCTAACAGCTACTGGCTGCTGGTGGAAGGGATCTACCTGCACAACCTGCTGGCCGTGACCTTCCTGACCGAGGGCAACCACCTGAGCGTGTACCTGTGCATAGGCTGGGGTGAGGGCTCCACGCTGTGGGAACATACAGGAGCTTCAGGGGGGAGAGGAGCTGGAATATCACCAATAAACACATCACATATTTGTTTACATAAACACATTAATGTATTTTAGCAAAATCATAAGGCCGATATTGTTTTGGAGGTTATTTGATCTCTGTCAAGTATTTTAACTGAATTTCATAAGTGCTTCTGTGTTTTATGCGTAGCGAAGGCGTGTGAAATAGTGCGGGTGGTGCGGGTGGTGTTGGTGGTGCGGGTGGTGTTGGTGGTGCGGGTGGTGTTGGTGGTGTCTCTCATGGCCGTCCTTCTTCCCACAGGGGCACCGCTCGCTTTTGTCTTGCCCTGGACCATTATGAAGTACCTTTATGAGAATGAGGAGTAAGTTGTCCCTCTCAGTGTTCCCTGAAGTGCTAAAGATAAATTATCATAGCAGTGATCATTATTGAATTCTGGGTGGTGTCTGGATGGTGTCTAGGCTGCACCGTAATGCCCTGTGCTCATGTTGAAGGTAATGTGCATCTGCGTCTCGTTGAAGATAGCCTATTTAAATTCTGTCCTTCAACGAGACACTGGGGCAGCCAATTGTAGTTTCCCGCTGTTTCGCCCGTGTCATATCTTCTCCGCCCGGAGGTCGACACTCAGCTCTCTGGAACACGATCAGCACTCGTGTACGGGCTCTAGATGTCATGGTGCCCTTCCCTCCGGCTTCCCTGAGGTGCCCAGATGCTTGTATCTGTCCAGCTGCCTCCCCAACTATCTGCAGTCCTGGGGCTCCGAGCACATGGCCCCCTACCCCCCCATTGCTAGGCCAGTCGGGCTGCCTGCTTCCCAGTGCCTCCGCTCTGATAAAACACCTATTTATTCTCCGTCCGAGGAGGCCGGCCTTGGCACGCGTCCTCTGCCAATCACGCGCTCGCTGTCGGCGGCTCCGGGCAGCCTGTTATCGGTAGGGGTGAGCACATCCATTCTAGTGAGGATGCCGATGACGTATACATGAGCTGGGGTGTGAATGCCCTGTGTGAGTAGGAGGTAGTGCACCACAGAGTCAAGGAGCCTCAGTGTTGCTACATGTATGGTTGAGTGTGTGTGCGTGTGCGTTAGAGGTGTGCCAAAAAATCGATTCATATATCAAAAATCGATTCTCATTTACTACGATTCAGAATCGATTTTAAATGTCCCAAAATCGATTCTAAGTCGTGGTGAAGTCTCACGTTATGTAATTACAAATAGGGGTGAAACGATTACTCCAGTAATTCGAGTTACTCGATTACAAAAAGTGAGTAATTTTCTGTGCCTTGAAGAATCGTTTATTTTAAAACGGTATTTCACATTTTAATGTAATTTTAATGTAGCGCAAAACACTTACGTCACCCACCCGGAGGAGGTTTTTAGTTGAGAAGCAGGAATATGGAAGCAGCGAGGGAAAAGAGCGACAACGTACGTGAAGAAAAGGGCTATAGGAAAAGACAGAAAATGTCGAAAGTATGGGAGCATTTTAGGCTCGACAGCAAGAACAATACAGTGACATGTATTCGGTGCAACATAGTCATTGACTACCACAACAGCACATCTTCAATGCTGCACCATCTTGGCCGAAGACACGCGGAATGGAGCGGTGGAGCCGGGACAATGTAAATTTTATTTACAACAAATTAATGAGATTAACATTAATGTACCTTAATAACATAACGACAGCTCTGTGGAGTGCTGATTTTTAGCAATACTGTCGAATGTGTCGCTAGTTTAGTACAACGGAGACAAGTTCTTAATAACTTAATACAGGCATTATGTAACAGCGCTGTGGAGTTAAGACGATAAGACGATAAACAATAAATAAATTAAAGATAGCTGAGCTACTTTACCTTAGCAGTTACTTTAGCAGGAAAGAATATGATACTGATATAGTTTTGATACAAGAAATTGTAAGTTGAAAGTAATTTAATTTAATTTATTTACTTGTGGTATGTATTTCTATTTGCATTTACAATTTGGAAATGTATGTTGTGAATTTAAAAATATAACTTATCTAAAAAAGGAAACCGATTGGTCAGTCATTATTAAGTGAAATGTCTTGTTTTCTCTTGTATTTTTAATTGCTCAACCAAGCAATTCTGTTTTATCCGATTACTCGATTAATCGAATAGATTTTTCAGTAGAGTACTCGATTAATGAAATGCTCGATAGCTGCAGCCCTAATTACAAAATTACGCGAGACTTTACGCAGCAGTTTCTGGGACACACTCATGCGCGGAAAAGGTTCAAAACATGGAGGAAAGAGATATTCAACCTGTCCCGTCTTCATTTAAGGCAAAAATATGGGTTTATTTTGGTTTTTACCGAATGCCGGGGAAGACCGAACTGGACACAATGTAGCTCATGTGCAAGGCTTGTGTAACGCGGTGAGCACGGGAGTGTTAATATAGAGAAGGGTGGACCCAAGTGAAATAATATAGAGAATGGTGGACCCAAGTGCCGGTTCTCAAGATCAAGACGTTTGACACTCGTCACATGTATTAGCGAGAGGGAAACGCGCACAGCGACCCAGAACGAACAAACAAAACAACACGGAAGACTCGCGCAAGAAAATAGAAACCAAAACCGTGAGGGCACGGAGTAAATAGAAACAAAAAAATAACACGGAAAATACAACGCGTGAAAAGTAACACTCAACCGTAGTGAGACGGGAGGAAGAAACAAAACAACAACAGTAACTAAAAAATAGCGCGGATAAATGCAGCGCGGATAAATGCAACGCGAAAACGAAACCAAGGACGCCAGCAGAAGTAACTGGCAAAAAACGCCGCAGCAAAATAAAACCCCTTCCCAAAAATAAAGGCAAAACGGATAGGAAGAAATACAGGATTGGGAAAACTTGAGATGAGTCAGGATGATGATGATACATACTTTATTGATCCCGAAGGAAATCAATAAAGTGACGCAGGAGATAGATACTCGAATAAGTAAAGATAATGCATAAGAGAGAGGTGGCGAGACACCATTAATTAAACGATAAGCAATCACAGAGAAAGCAGGGACCTGGCTGTGTACCGGTTTAGTCTGGGACTGACTCTGGTGCCCCTAGCAACGGCTGGGGGAACTGCATCCGAGCCAGCCCTGACAGCTTGCAAAATGAAGCTCAAGAATTTTGGTAACACAACAAAAACCATTTTATTTTACCAAAGCACTTTATTTTAGTTAATTAAATGTGAAAGACACTTAATTTTCTGTATTTGTCATTCTGTCTTGCTAAGCAGACTGTAGTAGATCATGCAGATTTTATAGACTGAAGCAGACATTTTTATAAATCAAATTGTTTTTTTAATCGAAAATCATTTTGAATCAAATCGTGGCCCCCAAAATTGGAATCGAATCGAATCGTGAGATAGTAAACGATTCCCACCCCTAGTGTGCGTGTGACCTCTGGTCCTCTTATTTGTGCCCAGGTGCTGGGAGCAGAACCTTAACATGAAGTACTGGTGGATTATCCGTTCACCCATCCTACTGGCGGTGCTGGTGAGGGCTTCAGAGCTTCATCTTCACCCTTCTGTTCACCTGCCCCCCGCCATCCCCTCGCCCAGCATCAGCCCCCTCCACCTCCCCGGCCTGCACCCCCCCCCCCTCCACCTCCCCGCCCTGCACCCCCCCTCCACCTCCCCGCCCTGCACCCCCCCCCCCTCCACCCCCTCGCCCTGCACCCCCCCCCCTCCACCCCCTCGCCCTGCACCCACCCCCCCCTCCACCCCCCTCCAGCCACACTGCATCCTGATCCAGAGGACATCGACACATTATGCTCAATTGTTTAAGCACCTCTCTTAGCTGAACTCTGGTCAGCGTGATGCTTGCACCACACACACACACACACACACACACACACACACACACACAAATACACATGCACTCGAGCACACATACACACACACAGAGAGACATACATACAGGCACTAAAGGCAAGGACATGCCATAAGCAGAGCACAGTATATTTTTTACACCTGTCTGCAGAGAGCCAGCTGCATCAAATTTCATGGCACTTGGCGAGGTTTTAAGCATACCACTCGGGATTAAAGTCATTTACGTTATAGCAGACGTGCAATTTTGGCTCTTGGGGAATCCTAAAGGTGTCATTTTGAAGGATCGTCATCTTTCTGTGGATAAAATTCAAGGAATAATCCCACAGTCATTTTCTGTGCTGTTGCTGGCCTCCCTGTAGGTAGAGATCCCTCTCATGTTAGCACTCTCTCAGTCTCTGAGTGATAATGGCTCTCAGGCATCGTTTGGTATGCCTTTCTTTTCTGCACTTGCTCAAGCACTCGGTATCTGACAAAGACGGCCATGCTCGAGTGTCTGCAGTGTTTTCGAGACATTTCAGCTTCTCGCCCATTTTGAAAGGCCCTACAGTTTTTCACGATCGTTTTTGCACTTGTCTGAATACCATGTCCATTTCTTCGAAACTCTTCGCACGGTGTTTTGAAACGCACACAGCACATCAGTTAACCTTCTGTGTAAAATGCACTTGTACCACCAAAACACTTCAGATTTCATCCCAAAGTGGCTCAGGCTGCCATAACTATGACGTGTGCTTCCTCCCACAAGATGTCTTTGTCACTCAGTGTACAATGAACTTCAAAATGCAAACAGCTAGTAACATTGCTAAGTACATACAGTGCTCCCAGGAAGTTTTCACAGCGCTTAACTTTTTGTTCAGCGTTACGTTAGTGCTTCAGCACTATTCCAAAATGGATACTTCTGGAAGGTTCTCCTCTCTCCACAGTGCAATGCTGAACCTCTGTTAAAGTGACCCTTGGGTTCTTGGTCACCTCTCTGACGAAGGCCAGCTCTAAGAAGAATCCTGGTGGTTCCAAACTTCTTCCATTTATGGATGATTGAGGGCACTGTGTTTCTGCACCCTTCCCCAGATCTGTGCCTCGATACAATCCAGTCTCGGAGGTCTACAGACAATACCTTGGACTTCATGGCTTGATTTGTGCTCTAACATGTAATGTAACCTATAGGACCTTATATAGACAGGTGTTTGCCTTCCCAAATCATGTCCAATCAACTGAATTTTCCAACTGAGCTCAGTTCTGAGAGTCGTGGCAAAGACTGTAAATACTTATGTACATATGATTTATTATTTTTTTATACATTTGCAAAAAAATAATCAAACTCTTTTCACTTTGTCATAATGGGGTTATGTGTGTAGAATTTTGAGGGTAAAAATGAATTTAATCCATGTTGGAATAAAGCAGTAACATAACAAAATGTGGAAAAAGTGAAGCCCTGTGAATACTTTGTGGATAAACAGTATACTATATCTTCCTTTCTTCTGTTTTGCAACCACATATATTCCTAGACAGCTAATCCATTTACTGCCTTTGGCCATAGATTTTCAACCACATTACACTGAATATTTCTGCTCTTTAGCAGTGTTTCAGCCGTACATGTACTGTAGTCATTGTGAAAAAATCTCGTCACTGACACATACATCCATACCACACATGACTGCTTCTGTATCTGTGGCAACAATGGTGCACACAAAGAAACTGAATAAACTCAATACACTTTCTACTAAAATCAGGAAAAGTCATATCCAAACATGATGTAGAGGTGCTGATTTAGGTCTGATGCAGGTCTGAATGTGGCTGACCTAGACTCTTCTTTCCTCAATTCAGATCAACTTCTTGATCTTCATACACATCATTAAGATTCTCGTGTCCAAGCTGAGGGCTCACCAAATGAGATACTCCGACTACAAGCTACGGTGGGTGCCCTCTGTGAGCTGAAGCACCAGGAACCCATTGCGTGACTGTTGCTAGTTTCATCTCATCTTCCTCCTCTTCCTCTCGCAGGCTGGCGAAGTCCACCCTCACCCTCATCCCCCTGCTCGGCATCCACCTGGTCCTGTTCTCCTGCGTCACCGACGAGTACACCTCGAATGGCGCCACGCACCTGCGCCTCACCAAGCTCTTTATCGACCTCTTCTTCACCTCTTTCCAGGTCAGACAGCAAGGCCCTTCAGGCCTTCTGACACTAAGATGTTCGTATAGCCAGGGATTAAATAGGCAGCTTGCAGTGAGGATTACAAAATGATTATTGCCCAAACCAGTGATGTGTTTAATCTCCATTTGCTCAGAGGCACCATGAGCAGGTTCAGCTCCCAGAGCAAACACGTGCAGAATACCCAGCAAACATGCTGTCAGTTTTCTGATGCATCATGGGTAACCGTGAGTAATCACGTTGGCTCACTGATGAATACAGCGGTGTGGGACGTAGTCTTAGTGTCTGATTGGCCGTTGCCCAGTCACTGGAATTGTCCTTAAAAAAATGTAAAAAATGTAAAAAAAATAATAAAATCAGAGTAGATGTGAGAAGGGAGGAGGGTAGAGAGAAGGAAGAGTGAGTGGTAAAAGAGAGAGAGAGAAAACAGGGCGACAAAGAAGAGAGTGATCACGTGGGGTCTGTGATTCACATGCACCGTTACAGGCATGACGGCCCACGAGGTTTCCTAATCATAGCTGGAGGCGTTCAAATGGCAGGCATAGTTAATCGGTGACGGTTCCGGTTCCACTATCTGCTCCCAGCAAGAGGCCTTTAGCCACTGCTGCGCTGCGTATCTCTGTCCTTAGCCGTAGCTTCACCTATCCATATAGTTTTCAATCACACTTCCTAAGGCTTTGCCAAGCGTGATGAATCAGGGTGCTGAGGCGAGGCCCAGATTTCCTTCGTCCTTGCAGGCAGCTGCACTGCAGACGCCGTGGGGTGACGGCCCCAACACTGCTCTGAGCGGCAGGAGTACCGTCAGGAGGGAGTACCGTCAGGTGCCAGTACCGTCAGGAGGGAGTACCATCAGGAGGGAGTACCGTCAGGAGGGAGTACCATCAGGAGGGAGTACCGTCGGGCACGAGTATCATCAGGAGGGAGTACCGTCAGGCGCGAGTATCGTCAAGAAGGAGTACCATCAGGAGGGAGTACCGTCAGGCGCAAGAACCGTCAGGCGCAAGAACCGTCAGGCGCGAGTACCGTCAGGATGGAGTACCGTCAGGCGCGAGTACCGTCAGGCGCGAGTACCATCAGGATGGAGTACCATCAGGATGGAGTACCGTCAGGCGCGAGTACCGTCAAGATGGAGTACCGTCAGGCGCAATTACCGTCAGGCGCAATTACCGTCAGGAGCGAGTACTGTCAAGAAGGAGTACCGTCAGTTGCGAGTACCGTCAGGTGCGAGTATCATCAGGAGGCAGTACCGTCAGGTGCGAGTATAGTCAGGAGGGTGTACCGTCAGGAGGGAGTACCGTCAGGCGTGAGAAGCATTCTGCTCCACTAACTGGCTCTCTGCTGTCTTCCCAGGGGCTGCTTGTGGCCATCCTGTACTGCTTCCTGAACAAAGAGGTGAGTCCGACCCTCCCTGCTGTCCCTGACGGTGGGGTTCAGGTAGACGAGGCGTCTCACAGGGCGCGTGCACATGTGAATTCCCCTCTGTGAATATGCACAGTCTTGGTTTCAATTGAAACAAAAGTAAAAAAACAAAACCGGAATTCAGTGCTTGGGTAGACTCAGCCCTCAGGAGGACATTTTGTCCTCAGATGGCTGTGGTAAGCTCCTGTCATTGTTACAAACAGCTGCAAAGCAGTTTCAACAGATGTTCTTCTTCACAGTTAGAGCATATGCAGTGGTGATGAATCACACAGAAGACTGCTAGCTCAGTCAATATTAGGCGTTAGTCGGCAAGTGCTTGTGAGAAAGCATGTGCTGGCATTTAAACAGTGGAAGTGGAATATTTGCATGTATTTTAGTGGTATATGAGAACTTCAAAAACAACTGTGACATTTGATTTTTCTAATATGAGTATGACATTTAAAGTACAATTGTGTATAAAAATGTGGAAAATGATGAGGTTGTTGAGGAAAGTGTATATTTTCTGTCATCCTTGCTTATGCCCCTTTGTACGGTGACATTGGGTTTGTCGGGGTCATCTCTCCCTTGACCTTTGACCCTTCACCTGTGGTGTGTGTGTCCAGGTGCAGTCTGAGATGGTGAAGAGGTGGAAGCGTTGGAAGCTGGGGAAAGACATCGAGGAGGAGTACCGCCACACCTACAGCAACGCCGTGCAGGTGTCCACCAGCGTGCTCGTACACGCTCCCTCAAAGTCGGACGCCGCCTCGCCCCGCCCCTGTCCTGAGGAGAAACGCCTGCTCGGCTGCCAGAATGGCACTGGGGTCCAGCAGAAGATCCACCCGCAGTTAACCTCCCCGCCAGCAGAGGACGCCAGAGTGGAGGAGCACGCCCTGGATCACGATGAGAGCAACCTGTGAGCGGGAGTTGCGTTTGTGCGTGGCAGTGAGGGTTCCCTGCCCTAACTCTGTTCTCCCTCACTCCGGCCCCGGTCGGCCCTGAGCCAGCTGTCCGAGCGGCAAGGAGATGTGTGTGTATGTGTGTGTGTGTGTGTGTGTGTGTGTGTGTGTGTGTGTGTGTGTGTGTGTGTGTGTGTGTGTGTGTGTGTGTAAGTGTGCACGTGCATTAGGTGAGTTTATGACCACCTTTGTGGACACTCCACTGCTTAGCAGAACAGCCATGACAGGCGTGAGTCTCGTGTGAAAAGGTGTTTGCTTTTACTTCCGTTACTGATGCTACATCATCACACCCACCACAGCGAGCTAGGCACCAGGACACGCCCACCACAACCAGCTCAGCACCAGGACAAGCCCACTACAGCCAGCTCAGCACCAGGACACGCCCACCACAGCCAGCTCAGCACCAGGACAAGCCCACCACAGCCAGCTCAGCACCAGGACACGCCCACCACAGCCAGCTCAGCACCAGGACACGCCCACCACAGCCAGCTCAGCACCAGGACACGCCCACCACAGCCAGCTCAGCACCAGGACACGCCCACCACAGCCAGCTCAGCACCAGGACACGCCCACCACAGCCAGCTCAGCACCAGGACACACCCACCACAGCCAGCTCAGCACCAGGACACACCCACCACAGCAAAAAGGACCTAAATCACAGAAGATGCAGCTGCTTGGGTATTACATTTAGTCTTTGTCACTGCTGACAGAGGACAGTTTGGCTTTGGTGTGGAACACTGTGGCCCTGATTGGCTCCTTATAGACGGGCGAGATACAGGAAGTACATGTGGATACGTATGAAGTAATGGGCTTCTCCATGGAGATGTCCTGTTGAACTTGCTGAACTCTCCTCCTGTGAAGTCTAAGACTAATCACAGTGTGGGTGCTGAAATCACTCCCTGGGATTTGAAAAAAAAATCTGTGAGCCCAAAGCTCACAATGTTAATAATTCCATCTACAGACATTAATAATCCCATCTACAGACGTTATAATAATTAAATCTACAGAAGTTAATAATCCCAGCAACTGTCTCTGCTTCTCTAACTCTAGTGCTGTCGCCAATGGATTTCCGGAAACGTGCTTTTTTGGTAACTGTAAAATGTTTGAAGCGTAACTTCTGCTGTCGGTTTTGTTTGTTTTTGTGCTGTGGTTGTTTTCAGATCACAGTCTCTTGTTGATGATAGGTAGAATTGGGAAGTCAAATTATGACTTTATGTTGTAAAGATCTTTATTATATTTTTTCCACCCTGCCGAAGCTTGTACACATTGGGAGAAAATTCAGACGTGCCTCCTTTTCTAAGTGTGTCTGAGCAGTCAAGGTTTAGAGTGCTTGTGTTGCTATGAGGCAAACCAAAACATAACAGTAACATTGACGTATAACATTACCAAAAGCAACTGAAAAGGGACTAGTCATCATTTAGCACAAAGCATCCTTGTATGATGTACTTGAGGGAGATGGCTTTGTGTACACACACACACACACACACACACACACACACACACACACACACATCCTTTAATACAGACAACCATGTGCATATATACCCTTACACACCAATACGAACACAGACACAAACTTAAAGACATAGCTGGAATAGCTAGACTGGGCCACATGCTTTTACTGTAGAGCCCAGTAGACTCCCAGCCACAAACTCCCCAGTCCTCCCAGTCTGTGCTAGGCTAAGGTGTAACAGAGACACGTAGATGTATGCTTACTCACACACAAGCAGCACAGAGCCTGGAAGGCTTGACTCAATGCTACAGTGGGGCAGATTGGCTGGTCAGGGTGTTCTGGCACATGCTACACGTTCTTCACAGATCTGTATGTCATATCTCCCCGCTGTCTCTGCCCGAGCTAGATTAGAACACCATGTCTCGATCGGTACAGTACTGTTTACCAGTTTCGCCATATTTCAGTTGGTTTGTTTTTTTCTTAGTGGTCCATGTGTAATGTCTAATCCAGCTGTGGCTTTAGTGAGGCTAGGCAGAGAGTATGCTAATCAGAGAGAATGCTAATCGGAGAGAATGCTAATGTCATCACTTGGAAAGGTGAGAACAAACCACACATGCTACAAGGTGATCAAAACATTTCTCTTTTTGTTGTTGTTCTTTGAAAGCTGTGAGGTAGTTTTTGTGCTGGTCTCGAAACAAATGTGCTGCCGTCCCAACACGCCGTAATCTGGCAACCGAACGCAACCTGGATGCCAGGCAATATGACGCATGCGTCCTTCGTCACTGAGGATGAGGAGGGTGAATTTGGCAGCAGGCTGTTTGCACAGTGTTCACTTATGATTGTGAATCATATAAATATGTGTCTATCTTGAGTTTTTTTTCTTTCTCTGTGGTATGTGTTGAGGTCCTTGTTTTGGGGAGCTCTGGGGGGGGGGGTATTTGTGGCTAGATGTGCTCAGAATAGCAGCTTTCTTGTGCGCTAGTAGATAATAGAGAGACCAAGTAATAGAGATAATACCCCCCACATCTGTTCTGAGGATAGAACCGATAAGACTCATAATCTTTGTAGGTGGAGAACTCATCATTCACTGTTAGTTTTAGTGCAATATATAACAAAATTCAGCCATAGATTATGTCAAACAAAAGGGACAATTTTTATTGCCATAAAGGATCAAAGGCCACAAACTATTACATCTGTGCTCATACGCAAAAACAATTCAACCTCGTCTTAATAGATCAAACTCATTTAGCCTGCTTACAGAACTCCCATTATTTAATGTAAGTCAAATGT
This sequence comes from Brachyhypopomus gauderio, assembly GCF_052324685.1. Classification (NCBI taxonomy): domain Eukaryota; kingdom Metazoa; phylum Chordata; class Actinopteri; order Gymnotiformes; family Hypopomidae; genus Brachyhypopomus; species Brachyhypopomus gauderio. The sequence goes on from NC_135216.1 coordinate 26,046,437, forward strand.
GTCCTGAGGAATCGAGACATAAGAGACATAAATGAGACGTTAACGGGACGCCCCTTCTCTGCTCCCTTGTCGGTGCCTCACTGCATGTCTTAGCCAGCCAGTACTCTGAGGTCCTGAGACCCTGCAAGTCTACGTCGTGAGACCCTGAGACCCTGTGAGTCTACGTCATGAGACCCTGCGAGTCTACGCCATGAGACCCTGCGAGTCTATGCCGTGAGACCCTGAGACCCTGCGAGTCTACGCCATGAGACCCTGAGACCCTGCGAGTCTACGCCATGAGACCCTGAGACTCTGCGAGTCTACGTCGTGAGACCCTGAGACCCTGCGAGTCTACGTCGTGACACCCTGAGACCTTGCAAGCTCACACCACATGTGCTCTGAGTCTACTGTGCCCCCTGACTTGCTTTCCGCGAGGACCAGAAGGACGGGCAGCATTTGATTAGCCAGTGTCTCATTGTCACATCTGCCATATATCGTCAAATATAGTGGCCGACAGTGTCAGTGTTTGGACCTCTTTAGATGTGATGGAGCGTCGTTGTATTCTATTTTGATTGTAGTGTACATGGACTGAGATGGATGACATTCTCAGATGGAGACGGGGCTGAATGGACACTCAGATGGAGACGGGGCTGGATGGACACTCAGATGGAGACGGGGCTGGATGGACACTCGGTTGGGGACCGGGCTGGATGGACACTCAGATGGAGACGGGGCTGGATGGACACTCGGATGGGGACCGGGCTGGATGGACACTCAGATGGGGACGGGGCTGGATGGACACTCAGATGGAGACGGGGCTAGATGGACACTCAGATGGAGACGGGGCTAGATGGACACTCAGATGGAGACGGGGCTGGATGGACACTGAGATGGAGACGGGGCTGGATGGACACTCAGATGGAGACGGGGCTGGATGGACACTCAGATGGAGACGGGGCTGGATGGACACTCAGATGGGGACAGGGATGGGTGGACTCTTGCTGCATGGTTATGTCTCTGTGCTTGTGTCCTGTTTTTTGCAAAATATATTGTGTCAGAATTTTAAAATCTAAAAATAAATCTATGTCTAAAACCATTTACCATTACATTGTTGTTTTGAAAATGAGCTCATATTTGTAAAGGAATACAATAGCAGCTATTTCAACATTATGGTACTATTACTCATAATGTTGAGCCCTGATGCAATTCGCCCAGGCAATGAAAACACACATAGACACTGCAGTAGCCCAAAAGATATTTTTAAAAATTGGTTCCCATGTGATTTTTAGTAGCATGGGGTGTAAAGCAAACATCCTGACCAAACCTCGATACTGATGTTTCAGCCTGTGGGACCAGGGGAGTGGGCCATGTCACGGTGCTGATCCCCGTGTTGACCTCTGTTCCCCATGAGCTTCTGTTCGCCTCTCGATGGAGAAGAATCGGTTTCAGGGTAAACACGGAGACTCATGCCGCTCTCTGCGAGTTCCTGCCCCACGGCGTGCGGGTGTCACGGTAATAATGCGATGGGTGCTTAGACAGCGGTATTCCTCCACGGAGACACGGAGAGTGCCTGCCTGTGGGTAATCCATACTGGACGTGTAATGTGTTCGGTGATTATGCTTCATCTGTGTCCAAAAAGCCCTTGAAGAATGCAGTGGCTCTGTAGTGCAGTGTGTGTGTGTGTGTGTGTGTGTGTGTGTGTGTGTGTGTGTGTGTGTGTGTGTGTGTGTGTGTGTGTGTGTGTGCGTGTGTGTGCGTGTGTGTGATCAATCCCATCAGCCCACAGGGCTTGGTCTGCCACCTTATGCTGTCGCTCACCTAAGGGGAATCTCTCATGTCCGAGCATTCAAGGAGCTCTAAAGCTACCAGCCTCCCTGACTAAAACAAGTATTAGTATTAAACTAAAAAACACGTAGATTGTAATGATGGTTATATAAAGTCTTGTTCCACTAGTCAATTTTGTGAATATGTATATATATATATATATATATATATATATATATATATATATATATATATATATATATATATATATATATAGGGTCTATAGACAACAATGCTATATGCATGTTGTATATTTCGGGACAAAAAACTTCAGTTCGCTATAATCAAACTTGTTCTTCTCTTTGCAACAGGGGAGTAACTAAAGCAGCACTTCACAAATGTTTAACAATAGGAATAACAGCTCTCAAATTATATTATTATTATTCATGTATTTTTCGTATTTATTATTATTCAAACTAAAGAATATGTGTTCTATTAATAAAGATGTGCTGAAATAACTGGCAGCATACATTTTATGGAATATAAATATATTTTAGAATATAACAGTAATCTGAGAGCCATAGTCTAAGCACAGTAATCTGAGATCCACAATCTAAACACCATAATCTGGGATCCACAGTGTAAACATATGTTGTTGCACCCATAAATCAGCAATTGTCCTGCAGAAACACACGAGCGAGGACTAATTGGCTCAATCGTTCATGCATTTTGTAGACTACTTAAATTATCTGGTCAAATTAAATTCTGTCCTTCACATCTAGGAGAAGTGCACCTCGGTGCTCACTTCATTAAGTTGTTTATGTCATCGATTTGGACCGGAGAGTCCTCTCAGCGTTAATGTGTCCCGCGGTTCACGAGGGCTCACCAAACGGCAGTGAAACACGAAACTGATGATGAGAGATCGGGGGCCTTATTGTTTCCTGGTGCCTGTGACGTCTGAACAATAATTGACTCACAACCCTGTAACTACATTGACGAAGGGGGAAGTTTTACTTGCTCTAAAAATATGTCTAGTAATTGCTTTGCTGCTTCCTCTTGGGTTTTTATCAGCTCCATATCACGGATTAATGGGGTTGCTAACAACGTGTAATGTATACCTTGATCTCTGGGCCCGGTCACAGTGAGTGAGTCACAGTCATGGAGTTCTATGGTTCTACCAGCTTCCGTGCTGGTACCCTGACTTCACGTCCCATGCCAAGACGTGTTGATTGGTTTTGATGATAGCAGCTAATAAATTAACTTTATCTCTGTGCAAAGTGACACCAAGAACACTTACATGAATCATTTATTTCCTATATTTTAAAATCAGGTTTAATCTCTAATGAGCACGATAATAGTCCATCTCTCATAAGGCAAATGAGGGAGTGCTTCGCTGGCCAAGCACATTTGTTCTTGAGTAATTGGTGATCTTCATTCGGAGCTGGAGTTTCTGAAATGTCTGAAATAGGAAATTGCTTAGTCGGGATGTTCCATCAATCTAATAAAACAGATCTAACCAGCCAGGCTGTAGCTTGATCAGTCAGTCGGTGGATGGATGGATGGATGGAATGGTATGGTTTTGTATGGTGTGGTGTGGTATGGTATGGTATGGTCTTTAAAAGTACCATTCATTCATTTCTGTCTACATCCACATCCAGTACAGGTATGTTAATGTAAGGAGTAATTTTCAACTCCTCCTTTATGGGGCCCTAAAGCTTAAAACTGTCATTACTACAGAGTGCATCACATTAATGGGTCTCTTGACTCATAGTCAGGTTCTTCCGATGAGCCCAGAGTCAGAGAAAAAGTAAAGAGAAGGAGAGACAGAGAGAGAGAGCATGATAGAGGTGACACTGCATGTAGGCCACAGAGCTTCATAACGTAGCGTTTCCTGTCCTGAGTCATGCTTTGATGTACTTTGACAATGACTCTTCCCTCATTAATTTATTTGTGCTCTATAGGAGTCGGCGATTGTCTTAAGAGCTGCTTGCTTCAGATGAGGCTGGACGTTCCTGTTCAGATGAATGCATGAGGCATCTGCATGCTAAAGGCGGGGGTAATAGGTCGCTAGGTAACAGGAAGGTCATTCAGGTCACAGTCAAACCATGAATGACCAGAGGAAATGCAAACAGAAATGATTTAGAATAACCGGAATGTAAACAAATGACTTCACAGTGAGGAGGGGGCTAAGCTGATTGGTGGAGCACTCTGGGGGGGCGGTGGCGAAGGCACTAGACAACAGAAGCATGGAGGGTTGGAGCATGCCAGTCGTGCACTGCTGGCCAGCCGGCTGGTCTGAGAGAAGACCTCCACTACCCCTCACCTCCCACTTCCTGTTTTCAACATACGATCTCCTCAGAGCTCAGCACTCAGAACAGAGTCCACGAATGACCATCTCACTGCCAGACATTTCATGCAGTTAACACCTCGTACAATGGATGACATGATGGATAAAGATAATTTTTTTCTTCTCAGGGTGTTAAAACCATGAACCACAATAGACTGAACAGCTCCAGAGCTGAGATGGTGAGTGGTGAACTACTGAATCTCCTGGGTGTCAAGAGAATGAATAGGATAAAAGAAGAAACAGACGGAAAAGTTTTCAGAACAGACAAAAGGACAAATATGATTAATTCGGTTCTAAGTAAAGAGCCTCCAGACGTCACTCTTCCAGTTATTCTGAACTGAACGCGATGAACCTAACAGTGAAAAGCACTATCTTTCAGATCTAATGACTTATACTGTATTACATTTCCTTTAGGTGCCCATGGGCCTTATTTAACTCTAATTGCAGTCTGTTTTTCCATTGCTGGATTTAAAGAAGTTGCTTGCAGCTTTAATCTACAGTACGGTTTCATTATGGAGAGACAAAGAGCGTTGTGATGCTTTAAAAAAAAAAATTGCTTTTTTAAAATGCGTACACCTGTAATAAACCTGTAAGACTCATTAGAACAGGTGAAGGGCTGTAAGCACGAGTCCTTCTACCTGTTGCCGTCCGGTCTGTCCCATTCAGGGCCACAGCGTATCCCTGCTCTGTGCTCGCGTATGATGCCCCGGTCAGGGACAGTGTGGGGACAACTCTCACGTCCCCTGGGAGAAGTGTCCCCCAGTGTCTGTATATTTATCCAACGCCCTTCTACAAGAGCCATGACGTGAGCTGAAGCTTCCTGGAATTAAGGGATTGGAGAGAGATTTTCCTACGCCGCAAATAATTTGTTTGTCCAGTTTGGCCTTTGTGGTACACACATGTCTCAATGATAGACCAGAGTTTCTTTTTCCAGGATGTCGAGAGAGAGAGAGAGAGAGAGAGAGAGCTGGCTAGAGGCTAAATGAAGCTTGAATGGATGTGTTTGTCAAACAGACTAACGTCATTATCTGGGCTGAATGCATCTGGCAATGGAGACGCACACACGGCAAGTCACAGCCAATGGGTGGGTGAGCCAGGACGTGAGACGCGTTTGAGACAGACGAGCAGGTCAGCGTAGCGAAGTCGACGCGGAGATCCCAGGTGCTCTGCGAGTCAGAAGGCTGACGAGCAGCGGCTGTAGGCTAACTTCTCAGGAGAAGCTCACGGGAGAGTGTGGTCTGCACGTCAAGTAGCCCATGTGAAAACACGGAGTAACACGCTTATCTGCCTTTCAGTCTCCCAGCGTTCCCGTAACCCAGGAACTCTGTGCATTTTTGTTGTCTGGCCAGAGCGTCTCCCACTGTCTGTGGTGGGAGGTACTGGAACAGAGCCTGAGAGAGAGAGAGAGAGAGAGAGAGAGAGAGAGAGAGAGAGAGAGAGAGAGAGAGAATGAATGAGATGAGATGAACACATTTTGAAGATGCTGTTTTTCTGCTGGTAAAAGTGAGAGAGAGAGTTAAAGTGGCGATTCAGCCAATCTAGAAGTCAAATATGATACACCCATAGCAAACTCAAACCCAGAGCCTCACACACAGCACCTCACACACACAGCACCCTCACACAGCACCTCACACACAGCACCTCACACACAAAGCGCCTCTCACACAGCAATCTCACACACACAGCGCTCCAGCGGACAGCATCCCCAGAGGGCAGCAGTGCCCTGACTTGAGTGAGTGTTTTAGGGTCTCTGCCTTAGTGAACCTTAACGCTAATTTTTCTATGAACTCATACATTATTAAAGCCCTGTTCTGCAAGCTAGACTTCAGGCACAATTAGAACCTGATTGTGTGTGTCGACATGGCATAAGGAATTTGGGAGCTTGTGTATTGACTGATCCACTACATACCCAAATAAGGTGCAGAGTGCCCTGATCGGACCGTACTGGTGCAGGCCCACACAGCAGTGATTCCTATATTTCATTTAATCATGTTCAAGCACCTTACTCAAGTTTGCAAGCAAAGCTGACCTGTCATTCCATGTCATACTTCTGACAGAAGAATTTAGACCACTCAAATAATAAATAATACTCTTAATCTCATACAGCTCTCAAGGTGAGGAGTAGCGTCAGGAGTAGCATCAGGAGTAATGTCAAGAGTAATGTCAGGAGTAGTGTCAGGAGTAGCGTCAGGAGTAATGTCAATACTCAATAACAATGGGGTCAGAGAGTGGGGTGAACACAGATCCTTCAGCAGGCTGCAGGGGGCGGCAGGGAGACGTCCCTGTCTCTGTTCCACCACCCAGAGATGTTCTGGGGGATGATGGAGCAAAACATCAGTGAAGTTTGGCCCCCCAGCTGACGACCCTGCAGCCCACACAATGGCACCCTCGGAGGTGCGTCAGGCAGCAATGCCAAGCAGGTGCGACCACCTGTGCTTACATCAAGAGTAAAGTCAGGAGTAATGTCAAGAGTACTGTCAGGAGTAGTGTCAGGAGTAGCGTCAGCAGTAATGTCAAGAGTAATGTCAGGAGCAGCTTCAGGATTAATGGGGGCACTGGTGACCGTTGGAACGATCCTGTGATCGATGGGAACTATAGACATGTGCATAGTAACAGAGTTTTAGCAGCACAAGAATGTGTGGTAGACAGTGATGCAATTAAAGGTTTCTTTTGTAGACTATAGCATTACTTGGTAAGATTCACACACACGTATTCACACACACAGTTAGCAATTAGCAGTAATGGGCTTTTCATTTTAAATGAATATTCATGGTCATTTAATTATACTTTAAAGTTTCGCTAGCTTCCTAGCCATCCAGCTCTAGCAACAAGGATCTATTCTAAGGTTTTCATATAATCTTTCAGATAATTTCAGATAATCGCCAGATTGATTGAACTCATGAAAATGATCTATAACTGTAACAAGTGCGAGTTAGTTCAATGGACCTAGCCCAAAATGTATAACGTTTGACCAGTTTTCCCATGTGAATTCTGATATAACCTCAGTAAAGATACAATGTTGTTCTAACTTTTTGCTTTTGGTTATTTGAGTGTTTATTTCAAATAACCATTTATCTTGGTTCCTGGAAAATCTTGCTGCCTCTCGGTTAAGTCACGCATGTTGCTCTTTGGTTTGGACAAAATCCTGGAAATACATCAGCTCTTTATGGGAAAGAGAACCATGGATCTACTGAATGAACCATGGGTGCTCTGGTCATAAACCAGTACTGCATCAAGAACTATGGATGGGTTACAATAAATGAGATGTAATGAAGACCAGTATGTCCTGCTCCGGGGTTTAATCTCCTCACCTTCTGAGCAGCAGACTTTAACTTTGTGATATAAAAGTAGAGGGAACTCCTAGGAAGGTTTGGCCCAGGTTATGACCCCGTGAACAGTGGCATTTCACAAAGGTTCATAAGAGATTTTGCAGATGTCAGATACTTCCTTTCTTATACATTATGTTTACCCCAGAGAGACTGGAAAAACACTAAGCCATTTTTATATTTTCTGTTGCACATTCCCATAAGCACACACATATTCTCTTTCTCTCACACACACACACATATTCTCTTTCTCTCTCTCTCTCTCTCACACACACACACGCACACACACACACACACACACACACACACACACACACACCCATGCTGTCTTTGCAACAGATACAGGAGCAGAGATCACTGTGATTAGGTACATGATCAATTAACACCTCATTAGTGTGTGTGTGTGTGTGTGTGTGTGTGTGTGTGTGTGTGTGTGTGTGTGTGTGTGTTCATCCAGGGTGCAGTAGCTTAGTAGCTGCACTAATTACTGCATGAGCAGTTCAGCACCACTGACCAGGACCCAAATCAAGCATTACAGAAAGCTAAACAGTACCAGAATAACCACTGGCTCTGTGGGGACCTTTAGATTACAATATGCATAATGAGGACAAAATCTCACAGGAGCTTGTTTTATTAGGAATTGCCTCTTTGTCTCTTCATAAGAAAGGTCACGGGGTGATGCACTGTGCACAGGCTCAGCAGATCTTGAAAGAAGATCAAGGGTGGTGTGGTGTTGTGGTTGTTAGTGCTATTGCTTCATTGCAAGGTGGTCTGGGTTCGAGTCTTGGATTGGCCCTGACTAGTGGGATTAAGTGGTATAAATGGATGGATAAAACAAGATCAACTAAAGATAATCAGCACATGTCTGTAATCCTTTAATTTTCTGCTTTATAATCACAAGCACAAGCAAACTGTGCCTTCAGATAACGTGTTCCGGTTTGAGGAGTGTTTGATCACTGAATTGTGAGTGAGGAGAGGCACACTGAGAGCTGTGGCAGGAGTTTGAGCAGCTTCTGCTCTTAGACCTCCCAAAACATGGAGTCCATGAGGAGGAGAACATACAGGTGGTTACCTAAGACAACATATAGGTGGTTACCTAGGAGAACATATAGGTGGTTATGTAATAGAACAAATAGGTGCTTACCTAAGAGAACATATAGGTGGTTACCTAGAAGAACATATAGGTGGTTACCTAAGAGAACATATAGGTGGTCATCTAGAAAAACATATAGATGGTTACCTAGGAGAACATATAGGTATTTACCTAGTAGAACATATAGGTAGTTACCTAAGAGAACATATAGGTGGTCATCTAGGAGAACATATATGTGGTTACCTAAGAGAACATATAGGTGGTCATCTAGAAAAACATATAGGTTGTCACCTAGGAGAACATATAGGTGGTTATCTAGGAGACCATATAGGTGGTTATCTAGGAGAACATATAGTTGGAGCTTCAGGAATGGTCTTTATTTTCAACTTCAGGTGTTACATTACATTTTGTTTCTATAGCCTGTCACTCTGGGTTATAGTTTTAAAGCTATAAATCTAAAGCGATATGAGTAGGGCAGGGAGGGAGTAGGGAGGTGTGCCAGGAGTGGAGATGGTGATGTTTCCCATGTGCTCTCCTGCAGGTCTCCTGAGAGCTTGACCTGTTCTGTCTCCCTTACTTGGCACATCTACAAGCCAAAGTTCTGTTGCTGTGAGGTCATACTGTAACACTCAAACATGGCTGAAATGGATGATGGGTACTGCATGAGAGAAGTCAGACACCATGGCACATCAGTGACATTTCTGATATCAAAGCAAAGAGATGGACAGATCTCACACCACCATCTCCATCATACTCTTCCTATCGCTTTCATAACACATAGCACCAAACATTGTCACCATCCAAAAATGAACATAGTGTCTGGATACAACATCTGATCTATCAGGCATAGCAGTAAGCTCTCCCTGGGATACCTCAAAACTGTGTGTGAACGTTTCACATTTGAATTACTGTCACACCACATGACTTAATATGCTCTCTTGAGGCATTGGTGCACTAACTGTTTTTGCAACAACTGCTGCAATTTAGTGTTTTATGATATAAAATAAAGTCACTGGTACCTCAAGAGTGGCAATAGTTCTGATGTGTATTGGACAACATGGTGCAAAACGTCAATCACATCAGAATAATACAAAACAGAACAGAGATCCAATAATCAGAACTGAGGTCAGAATAATCAGAGCATAGAATAGATGAACCAGAACATGGATGATCAGATTTATCAGACCAGAGATCAGAATAATGCCTACATACATGGTCTGCCTGTGCAGGGCACATCATGCAAGCTGCTGGAAAACACTTGTGTTCAAGGAAAATTTACCCTCCACAACAGGAATCCATGATGGTAACGCCAACATGATAGAAACATCAACATGACAGAAACATCAACATGACAGAAACACCAACATGACAGGAACACCAACATGACAGAAACACCAACATGACAGGAACACCAACATGACAGGAACATCAACATAACAGAAACACCAACATAACAGAAACACCTACATGACAGAAACACCAACATGACAGGAACACCAACATGAGAGAAACACCAACATGAGAGAAACACCAACATGAGAGAAACACCAACATGACAGGAACACCAACATGACAGAAACATCAACATGACAGGAATACCAACATGACAGAAACACCAACATGACAGGAACACCAACATGACAGGAACACCAACATGACAGGAACACTAACATAACAGAAACATTAACATGATGAAGCCCAAAATAAGGGCACAATGACAACTATTGCACAGTAGTGAAAGGTGACACAGAGCTGATGTGCACACAGCGATGCTTCTAAGCTGTGTTGGACAGGGAACAAGGACCAGGTGTCAGTGCTCATAGTCTCAACACTGAGCACACAGTAGTGGGGAATGACCTGTAATGCAGACATAGTTTGAGACACTTTTTAAAATAAATATGGCACTGCTGAGAGCAACAACAGACTGAGCTGTCTATACATTAGTGTGACTGCATGTATTTATTTTAAAAACTAAAAAAAAACTGATCTGAGCTGGAGTTTTCAGAGGCCCAGTGTAGCACGAGTTCAGCACATTCATTCTTCTACACTACTTCATTAGCCCTGCCCGAAACGGCACAGCAAATGTTTGCTGTGTTTATGCTCTAATTCAGTTTCTTTTTTCCTTTTATGATCAGTTGCAGTGAGTAGCTTTTTAAAAGCATCCTTATTAAAGCTTCGCAGCAGACAAAATCTCGGCTGCAGTGCATTCTGTCTTACATTTTTGTGCATCAAAAAAAAAAAATTGATTTAACACCAAAGCATACTCCCCCACTCACCAAAAATATACATCACTTGCCATCTTGTTATCGTCAGGAATGCCGGGGTTTGGCAGATTGCCAGGTTTGATTGACGCGTTTGCACATCTTTGCTGCCTTTTCTCCCTCTGGCTTACGCTGCAGAACTGCGCCATTCTCTCTGTCCACCTCTTTCTCTGTCTCTCTTTCCTCCGCCTGTTCAAACAAGTGCTGAACCCATCCTGAGCCTCTCATTGGGCCAGCAGGTCTGCTCAGACCCGTGGAGGCAGATGGCCTTGGGGGAATGATGATGTGTGGTAGGTCCACCTACACTCTGGCACATCCTGAGGAATGTTCTCAAACTGCAAACTGGTGCTAAATGTGTGTGTGTGTGTGTGTGTGTGTGTGTGTGTGTGTGTGTGTGTGTGAGGGTGAGAGAGAGAGAGAGAGAGAGAGAGAGAGAGAGAGAGAGAGAGAGGAGAGAAATATAATAGAAAGACTAATTATTGTTCTCAGGGCTGAGCTAATGAGTTACTTGTGTGTCCATCAGTAGCTATGCTTTTGTGTGTATATGATAACTAGGCCTACCGCTACCGCATGTAGAGAAACACTCGAGCCTGGCCTCACATTAACTCACTCAGTTAAATGATACTGCTTCTACAGACACCACTCTATAGACTAGAAGCAGAATGATCGCGAAAGTACAAGTACACAACTTGGCCGTGTCACGTTTCCACGTATTCATGTGTGGAGAGGAACTTGTAAGAACAACATTCACGCTGTCTCCTTCACGCGTGCAACTGCGATGAAGAGCAGATTTGCCCTTCACAGTGAACGCACAGTAAAAACACCTGCCGCTGGTGCGCAATTGCATCGGTCTGAAGTCTATTAGCGCACACTCTAATGACATGATCAGGCATGCTGAGAAATACATGTAGGCCTATACGAACCCGACCCCAAAGCTACAGGAATTACAAATGTGTGCAATCGCTGGCTGTCTCTGTTCTATGGTCGATTCACGTATGCATTATGAACACAGACGTGCACACACGAGGGTCGTGTGAGTGCCAAGCGCGCTCCATTCGCAACGATAACGAGCGGCCCATAATTGAAAAGCGCCCTGGCTGACGTTTGTACGTAGATCAGACTGCGTGTAATTTCACTATTACAGATCAATCTGCAATTGCCGCACGGCTATGAGATTCCACCACCTGTTCGCTTCTGTGCGATCGCATGTGTGCTTGATTATTCATTAGTGCAGACATTTGATTACTGGTTTTTAATGGAGGACATTATGGGGTGACTTGATTAAAATGGCTGTCGATGCTGAGATTCCTGTGATGCCTGCATACGTTTGTGAGGGAGCAGAAGACTGAAATGAAAATGAAATGTAGACGGGCAACAGATATGGAGATACACACAGAGTTCACATTATAAATCTCATTATACGTTCTCGGGGTTCTCATTATAAAATAGCGGGCTAAGCACTGAGATCGCTCCGAGGTACCTTAACAACACATTAGTCTCGTGACTCCCAGCGTGTCACGATGCTGATGTCATGTCTTGGTGTCTGTTATTGTTTACATATTGGTAAACAAAACCCAAGAGATTAACTTTGGACTTGTATAAATGCTTACTACAATTTAAGTATGAATTAAAAGTGTCACTCTAAAGAGAAGCATATCTTTAGGTGTCTTACCATAAAGCCCCTAAATAAAATTCTAATTCCTCATTCAGAAGGGAACCTTCTATGTGCTTAAAAACTTAGTTGGACAATACGGTGGCCTGGTGAGATCAAAGAACAAAGATAGCTAAATTCAAGAAGACACCTTCATTAAATGTCAAATACAAACATATCAAGTTTTAACATTATACAAGCATATATAAAACACTGCATTTGTGAAAACAATCTAAAGCTCCCAGCACTGAAATATTAATGACATTACATTAACATTAAACCACCACACCAGCACTATTAAGCAAAACTAAAAACATATCCACAAACACTGCATTTGAGGTTACGCACAATGAAAATACTCCTGGCCACTAGGGGTCAATATTTTCCACATGAACATGAGGACTGAAACATTAAATGAGGAGCTAAACCTTTGCAAGGAACTTGTTTACTCTCTTATTATAAATTGTCAAAACGTTTATCCTTCATTAAATTTACCATTGAACCTGTGTCTTGAAATGTCAAACTCTCTCAGTCTGTCAATCTTGGCTTGCTTGTGTTCATTCACACCAAAAGTGATCCAGGCCACTAGAGATGCTTTACAAGGTCATCTTATATGTTAATAAAGATATTACATGAGGAACATGAGGACTGAAACATTAAATAAGGAGCTAAATGTTTGCAAGGAACTTGTTTACTCTCTTACTATAAATTGTCAAAACGTTTATCTTTCCTTAAATATACCACTGAACCTGTGTCTTGAAATGTCAAACTCTCTCAGTCTGTCAGTCTTGAGTTCATTCACAACAAAAGTGATCCAGGTCACTAGAGATGCTTCACAAGGTCATCTTATACGTTAATAAAGATATTAACATATAAGATGACCTTGTGAAGCATCTCTAGTGGCCTGGATCACTTTTGTTGTGAATGAACTCAAATGCAGCGCTTTTGAAAATGTTCATCGTTTTGATTAATGTTGTTGTGTTGCTGCTTAATGCTAATGTGATATCACTTAATGTTTCAGTGCTGTGCGCTTCTAAATGTCTCCTTAATGTATTTGTGTTGCCTCCCTGGGCCTCCGTGGAGAGGAGACCTTCAAAAACTCATTAACTTGCAGTTTTGAGTCTCCCAGTCAGACATCAACTCCATGTGTTGTTACATTTCAGATGTAGTTTAAGTATCTTATCAGGGTGCTCAGAACACTCCAAACAAGTAAATAACCTGTAAACTGAACTAAAAATCACAATGCATATTTAAATTATTTTCTCCCTGGGGTGTCCGTAGACAAGTGGATGTTAGAAAAGTTTTGCAAATTTCCAAAGGTATTCCAGAATCTCTTCTGGAAGAGAATACTTCTTTCTACAAAAGTAGACTGCATAGGAACATAAGAACTGAATTGTTTTTCAGACTGAACCTTTTTTTCTGAAATGGTACACAGATAGTTTACCCTTGTGTGCACCTGTGCATTCAAAAGTATCTAAATTATGCTGAGAAAACACACAGAGCTTTCGTTTGTTCCACAATGAAACTAATAGCACACAAAATGCCTGCCAGACCCAAAGCCCTGACTCTAGAGAAGGGTTCCGCGTCACCTGGACGCTGACATATAGTTTTGAAAATCTCAAGAAAATCCCAGGCAGGTACAGTGGAATCTTATGTGGTGTATATACTTTTGAATTGTATGCCAGATTAAATCTACACTTAAGTTAGTCTTGTTTTCCATGGCTGTCTAAGCAATGTCAGAATAATTGGACGTTTTAGTGTTTAAATTAGTACAGGTGAACCAGGACGCTTTAACCTCAGGGCATATTATTTAACCGTTGTTAAAGTACATTATTCAGTAACAACTGCAAATGATTCAATAACTCAGCTGAAACTAATATGTCTACAGCAGCTAACAAAGATTTTGTCCCATGTGAAAAAAAAATTGTTTTTGTACAGTTATTCCAAAGATGTTTTCAGAATTCCTCTATCAGCTATAAGTTGATTGTTTTTCGTTGATGTTGCTCCGGGATACTCGCATATTATTGTGCATGGTGCGGAATAGTAGAACTAAAGAACCTGGAGTTACTCTGTGTTGTCTGACAATCGTTCGACACTGAGCCCAAATATAGGTGAAAATCATGCAGCTGTATCTTTTGGATTGTAACTTTTTATAGCACTGTTACAGAACGACAGGCTCCCATCTCAAGGGACACACACACGCACACACACACACACACACACGCGCGCAGACACACACACACACACACACAGACTGCTTGTCTGCACATTGAGCTTGCTCACCACTGTGTTCTTTTGTTTGTTCACTATGGAGAAACGACATCCCTCCAAACGTCCATTTACATCTTACTCCCTCCCTTACCCTCATCACAAGCTATCCCTAAATGTATGTTGAGCACAATGCGAGTGAAAGTAACTTAAAGTAAACTGAAAGCAGATAAAGATTGCACATTCCCCACCTGACTTGCGGGATCCGGGGAGCATCACCATGTACCCAATCAGAATGAATCAGACGGTGTCTCTGTGACCTCAGACGCAGTCTCACCATGACCTGGTGCCACAGATCCACACCACAGGCCCACAGACCCACAGGCCATTGGCTCTTCCTGTGGCCAATCACATTTACTCCTCACAAAGCCTTGTAAAGCCAAGAAAATATTTTGTGCTATAGAGGGAGGTTAAACATTTAAGATGGGTAAAATGAAGAAATGGGCTTAAAGTTAAGCTGTTATAAATGTCGTACAGGCTGGGTAAACTCTAGTTTTCCCTGACATTCGTCTGACAGATTTCTATTAGTCTCACTGAGTAGTGCAGTAAGACTTATGACTCTGTATTTTTCATCTCTGTATTTATTTGCCATTGCAACTCTCCTCTGCCTTCAGATTTGACCCATTTCCACAAACACCCAGGTCTTAAAACATATGAACTTAGTGTGAGTGGCACTGGCTGTTCATAGAGGATTTATACATCCATTATGCAGATCTTTCTGTTGCTTCTTCTCACTTCTCTTTGGCCTGCAGAGGAGCCAGGGGCGTGGTCAACATGCTGTTTATCTCTCTATAGCTCAACGAGCACCTCTAGAACCAGCTCGGAGGGAATGTGTGGGGCAGATGGATTGATCCGGCCTGCTTCTCTGATTGGCTCCTGTCTACTTCACGCCCACTATTAATCTTCTGAGGCTTTGGCGTGACCTTTTGACACCCGCCAGCTGTTGCCGCAGGTCGAGACCTTTCAGACTTGTGAAATGCGCGTGCATGTGTGCTCCAGATCTGTGCATGACATTAATAGTACACAGATATGAGCCAGTGTTTGGTATTAAATACTGGGTTTGTTCTCAGGCCTCCACACACAAATCTGAATGCACAGCAACTCACGTCTTTAACTCACTGAACTCAAATGTCTTCCAGAACCAAAGCCTTTCATTTCAAACCTCCTCAGACATGCTGCCGTTTTAAATATTGGAATAAGCAGTATGAAGAATCCCCAGCGGTGATGAACGTCCTTCTCCACCTCATCTACGCCACGTTGCACCACAGGCTCTGGAGTGCAATCTTAATAATTCAGACAAACCAGGGCGCTGTCAGAATAGCAGTTTACTAAAATGAACTTCTTAAAGTTTGCATCAGACAGAAAGGGAGAGAAACACAGAGAGGGAGAGAGAGAGGGAGAAAGAGAAAGATCAAGTATTCAGTTCTTTTAGTCAGTACTGAGCTTGAACATTTTGCTTCCTATATGAGTGAAAACAGGGCAATATTTCTGAAGACATTTGTTCATTGTTATCCACTGCAGTGCATCAATCTGTAGGGTGTGTTTCTAAGAAACAGTAAATAATGGCAGTAACATACAAAATGGATGATCAAGAAATGTGTCCTAATTCTAAATATCAGAATATATTGTGCTCATTTCTGCCTCTCTCTCTTGCACTCTCTCATTCCCTCTACTTTCTAGCAACTGTAATCCATGCTACTCAGGCAAACAAAATGATTAATGTGTCTATTCTCTGCCAGTCTTCACGTCCTGGACTTCAAACACGATGTGATAAATCGGGCCTGGCTTTAGCTGACTCTATCTTGTGCTGGGTTTGACTGTTTTCTGCTGTTTGACGGTTAGGCAGAATGTCTGAATTAAATCTTGGCGAGATTCTGACATTGTGTGAAGTTAGTTTAATAAACAATATTTGGGGGGACTTTTAGTTATTGATATTCTGAGTTATTAACAAGTTTAGCTGGGTGTCAAAAGTGTGTATTGTCACTGGGGAAGAACGTGGGAAGGAAGTAAACGTGAGACATCAACCGAACATAAAAGTGTACTAACGATAATGAAAAGAGCCAGCAAAATGTTAATAAACGAGAACGGACATAACAACGAAAGTCTTAAATAAGACGAAACATAGCAGTATAAAAGGCCCCAGGTGGCGCGACCAATAAGGTACGACACCTCCTGAGGGAGGCGTGGCAACTAAACCCAGACATGTGGAGCTCAAAACGTGCCACGTGCTAGCGCTGCCGTGACAATAATGTAATACGGGGTAACATTTTGGTTTAATATCATTAACATGGCATATGATTCAAATTTCATATAAGATCATCTTTCATCATATATGTTGTTTAGCATATGAAATAAAGACAAAAAGGCCTTTCCTTATTTAATATCGCAGAACGACCGAAAGACACTCGTGTGAAACAAAAACAAGAGGCCAGTTAAGGCGTACTCACACTAGGCTCTGTGACCACCTGACCACGTGCCACTCCGCGAGGTCAGGTGGTCTGCCCCTTCACGCCTGAGCTGCTGCGGCACCTCAACACTTCAATTTCAAAATAAAAGCACACAAAGTTCACATGGGCGAAGGTGGCATCCTGTTCCAGTGCCGCAGAGCTCTTCAGCGTAACTCGTTCTACTGCTGGTGTTTGTGGATGGAGAGTTCCCTGCTGTATGATTTAATACACCTACTATCAATGGGTATGGCAGAAACTCCATAATATAGGAATAATTAAGAGGGATATGCATATAAATTTGGTCATATGTGCTCACCAAGAATGTAGAGAAGGTAACCCTGTCGCACTTTGCAAAAACATGTCACAAGGTGGCAGTAAGATGTCTACACCATGGAAAAGACTGAGCAGATCTTGTGTTTTGCCACTTAAGTTAACCACAAAATTTCAAGGTAAAGTACCTAAATAAATTCACTTTTACTCAAACACTGAAAATGAATCCAAAAATTACAATTCTCTGTACTGTATATGCTGTATTTAATGTCACTAAAATCTCATTTACATACCTGTCAAGTGTCCCGTTTTGGCCGGGACAGTCCCGTATTTTACCGCTCTGTCCCGGCGTCGTCCCGTATTTTTATTTTCCCGTATTTTCAGTTTTCAATTTTTATTTTTTTAAAGCATTCATGTGCCGCTCCAAACAGAATTCTGTCACTAGCCTCGCGAGAACTGCCACCCAGACTACTGCAGGTGGAACTGCCACCCAGACCACTGCCGGTGGAACTGCCACCCAGACCACTGCAGGTGGAACTGCCACCCAGACTACTGCAGGTGGAACTGTCACCCAGACCACTGCAGGTGGAACTGCCACCCAGACCACTGTAGGTGGAACTGTCACCCAGACCACTGCAGGTGGAACTGCCACCCAGACTACTGCAGGTGGAACTGTCACCCAGACTACTGCAGGTGGAACTGTCACCCAGACTACTGCAGGTGGAACTGCCACCCAGACTACTGCAGGTGGAACTGCCACCCAGACTACTGTAGGTGGAACTGCCACCCAGACCACTGCAGGTGGAACTGCCACCCAGACTACTGCAGGTGGAACTGCCACCCAGACTACTGCAGGTGGAACTGCCACCCAGACTACTGCAGGTGGAACTGCCACCCAGACTATTGCAGGTGGAACTGCCACCCAGTCTACAGCAGGTGGAACTGCCACCCAGACCACTGCAGGTGGAACTGCCACCCAGACTACTACAGGTGGCAGTTCTCGCGAGGCTAGTGACAGAATTCTGTTTGGAGCGGCACATGAATGCTTTAAAAAAATAAATAAATTTAAAACTCGCGGGTTTAGTGTCGACAGTGGGAGCAAACCTGGAACAACAAATCAGAGATAGATTTAACAAGAGAAGGCAGTCCTGCCAAAAAAGCTAAGCGTACGTCTAAGTACCTTGACGAATGGGACAGGGAATTTACTTTCCTAAAGTGGAGCATGAAGGGGCATCATTCTGTAAGATTTGTAGCTGTGATTTTAGTGTCTCTCATGGGGGAAAGAACGATGTCCGTCAGCACGAACAATCTGCCAAGCACAAACGCGGGCTAAAGGCACAGAAATATGCCCAGGAGATGTCCCCATTTGTAGCTAGAAATACCACTAGAAAATTTAAATTTTTTTATTAATTTGTAGTTCAAAACATATTTGGGGTGTTTTTTCTTCACTTTTTGCCACTGCAAAGATGTTTTCGTTTCTCCTACAGCCTCGATTGCAGCTATATGCAAATAACTGATTATGCAAATTAGGCGATGACGTCATATACGGGAAATGTCCCGTATTTTTAAATACAAAACTTGACAGGTATGATCATTTATATTCTGTGTCGTTAGTTGTTTTGGTTTGTGTTCCTAAAATTGCATGATGTATTGAAAGTAGACCCATGGAGAGATATTAAATCATTGCGCACAGTTTGTTATCATTTTGAACTTAATAAAACCCAGGAAGAGATCCAGGAGCAGAGATCCAGTAGCAGAGATCCAGGAGCAGAGATCCAGTAACAGAGATCCAGGTCTGTATGCTGATACTTTCACTACTGGTCTGCCTCAGAGTGGAGAGGGAGCTGGATTAATGAAAGAGAGGAAGGACATGAGAAAAAGAGAGGGAGGACATGAGCAAAAAAGAGAGGGAGGACATGAGAGAGAAAGAGAGGGAGAACACAAGAGAAAGGGAGGACACAAGAGAGAAAGGACAGAAATGAGATAAAGCGAGAAGGGGAGAAAGAAAAAGATGGAAAAACACTCAGAAATGAGTTTCTGAAATGAGTCATACAGAGAGAGAGGAGAGAAGTGTATTGTTATGAGAATGAGGTGATCCATCATTTTTCTGTTAAATAGATCTCATTTCTCTGTGCCCCGATGGGACCTGTCCCAGTGCCCTGGTCCCCATGCTGGGGTCGTTCAGAACACCGCTGTCACCCCCCCCCCCCCCCCCCCCCCCCACCACCACCACCTATTTCTGACTTCCAGCTGCATATCACCACCACCCCCTCCATGTTTTATACAGCAAAACCCACCAGAGCACCTCTATTATGCACCATCGGTGGGTGATGGAGAAGTCTGCACAATGCCCCTTACACCTCTGACAAATGGAAAACCGAGCAGGTCCACCGTGTCCTTTAAATGACCTGTTTATTGCCTGCGGGTAATTAGACTTGTCCAGTCGGGCCTCTGGCCTTTTGAATGGCCGTATGATTCAAGAACAGGGCTGTATCACAGCTGCACTCCCCGCCAGCCCTCGCCCCGTGTGCGTTAACTCCTCCTGTGGCCATCACAGGTATGGAAAGTGGGGGCTGAGATGTGTGTGAGTGCGTCTCCACTCACGTCTCCGCTCACACCCGCCTGACACGCTACATGTTTGGTTCTCCGCGTCTCTAAACCTTAACCACACACTCATCGCTGAGGTGAATCAGTGGCAGTAACAAGTGCTGATTACTTATGGTACTCTGTCTAGACTCTAGTGCACTCACTCCACAACTAGTGCACTCACGCTATAACATTCACTGTAGCGCACGTCATAAGTGCATTAGACACATACTGAACTAAAAGTTCGCGATTCATTCAAGGTACTTTGTATCGGTAGCATACAGTAAGCAATCTACTTAACTCACAGTAAAAGTGGTGAAATCATTTAAAGCATTCAAATGAAACCTCTTAAGCACATTAATCTCATCCAGAGGCACACTAATTAAAGCAGGCTTCTCAAAGCACGCTTGCAGGGTCCGAAGCTTTGCTCGTAATGCCGTAAGAAAAGCTGAAGTGAATCCCACATAACAAAATGGTTTTGTGCGGTGCTCTTTCCCAAGACGTCTGCTTGTTTTCCGATAGCTGATAATCTGTGAGCCGCCCCTGAGTCCGTGGCAGACATTGACGCGTGTGCTGGCGCTGTTGCTACTGTCCTCTATGTCTGCCTTTTGTGTCTGAGACACCAGAGCTTTAAGAGGGGATGAGGAGTGATGTGTGTGGGGTGGGAGGGACTCACAGGGCCCCTGGGTTGGCATGCCCCAGAGCACAGAGTATCCACCCCACAATACCCCACCCCACCCTCGCATAGGGCCACGGAGTACTCTGGAGAGGGTCAGGTGAGTGCTTTGGTTGGGGGAGGGGGGGGGGGGGTGGTTCACGGCATCAGAGATTTTTATTATTCATCTTCACTGCTACTGCTTCTATCTTATATAGTCAGCTACATAAACACACCTCTCTCCAATAGACCCGCCCACATCAGATGTTCACTGTAAGATAAATCTCACTCTCACTCTAATATTAGTGCTATTGTTGTTAAATAAGATAGGTCTGTTCTAATTGTTGGGGGGGGGGTGTAGATTCCTTATATATCTGGAACAGAATTCTGCTTCTCAAAGAAGCACTCGCAACCTCAATCACATGAATTCCCTCATGCAGGCCATGAGGGTCTCCAAACGGAAGCTCTCAAATCCTGTCATCCTGTCACAATTAGATTAGAGGAGAAGGAGAAAACGAGTGTAAAATATAGCAAAGTTCTTCAGTTCTTTCATTCGTTCAGGGGACAGAATGAAACAGAATAGTTTCTTTTTACACTTCACATACTTTAAACATTTTATACATCATGACCTCTCCATGAAGTCTCCATGACCATGTACAGGCCCTCTGTGTGCCCTCCATGGGCTCATTAAAACTCGTTCACACATGGAAAACAGGATCATTTGGGACACAGATGCTGGAAATGTCTTTGGACAGTATATTCTGAATCTGCATGTTATTCATAAATGTTACAAATGGTCAAATTGTGCTGGTGGAACACAGATTGGTTTCCAGGTTTTTTGTTCATCATGCCAAGATGTTCTACCTGTGGTTCTAGTTAATCTGTAATTCTAGTTATTGAACTACCAGTTCATCAAATTATATCAGCCGCTGCCACATTACAAGTGATGCTTCATGATTGATTGGCTACACGTTTGGTTATGGACGTTGATTTGTATCACTGATTTGACTATTTTTATATGTGTATCGCTGATTTGAATATGAACATATTTGATATGTTTCAGGATGTCTAAATAAATGCCGTAGTGAAACAACTAAACACTTAAAGCACCGAGCAATCGCAACATTGGTGAACACCTGACAACACAGCCTGTCAGTCACGTCTCCAGGGATGGTGCTACACGAAGGTTCTCCAGTAGATCCTCCCTCTCTACAACATTTCTAATTCCTCAGGGTTTGACAAAGTTTATATAGCTACCCCTGACGCAGCATCCAAATTCTGCCATTTGATTTTTAAAGCACCTGTGTAGTGGCTGAAAAGACATAATAAAGGAAAGGAGCACGGTTGATGTGAGCGAACTTATCTAAGGTGAGTTCATTTGTACATATTTGGTCCTGATTGCATCTAGTAAGAAGATCTTGTGCGTGAGAGGTTTGTTTATATCCTTTCTGACAAAATGCATCGAGATGCTAGTGCATGCTCTATGGCATTGGATACATGCCATCACAGGGCATTATGTGTTAATGTAAACATTAATATCGCTACATTCATTTTTGCACCATGACACTTTTACATCCATATCAACATAATCATAGTCGTTGTCATCAGCATCATAATCATCATAATCATCACCTGAGAAATATTAGTTTAGTTTAATACAAAATAGTTTTGATATATGAAATACATGCTAGCACAAAGATCAATGTGTGCTATGTGTTCTGAATTTTAGAATTAAATCAAAGGTAGTTTTTAAGTTCCTCAAATCTTTTCTTTGCTAACTCTGCGAGACTGAAATGGAATTTATGGATGGTGATGTGGCTTTGATCCTGCTTTATCTGACAGTCCTAGCCTACTGTAATTTTTTACTTTATAGTGTAGTTCCTACACTGACATGTTCTGTTTAATCAGCTGCCCGTAATCTATGTTTAACTGTTCGCAATTCCCAGAGCAAAAGAAATGTAAAAAAATACATAGTTGATTAAGAGTGTCATCTCTAGAGAGCCTGTTTAGCAATCAGAGGGTACATTACCCTACGGCTAGCCATGTTTATTAGCGCCATGAGGGACCTTTCGTGGCCCAGACAGAGCGCGTGAGCACGTCCTCCCGGTAGACCTCAGGGCGGCGCTAAGCACGGATTCGGCTATAAAAGACCCGCACGGTTTTTATCCGTACTTCTTTTCACGATATGCTCAGCTTTAAAGCAGGGCTCTCAAGTCTCACGCATTGAGCGTGTGACACACGCATTTGACCGTCTTCACACGCTCACACGCCACACTTCCGATTTCACACGGCTAGAAAAATAAATCTAGTTTATTTACCTCCGACACCATATCTATGTCGCCCTCCACTGGCGATCGATCTCAAACCCCACCCCGTCAACAACTCTCACACTATGACATGAATCCAAAACTTGAGAGCCCTGTTTAAAGGATGCTGTATTTTTAAGCAGTTATGACCCAATAACGAATTAATTACTAACAATGAAATAATTCAGCTTTTATTTTTATTTAGAGAGCAAATTATTTTCTTTTTTATTTAATATCAGGGCACAAGAAAGAAAAGTTTTTACTATATATTGATGAAAATGTTTTTAAAGAGTTACAGTAAGCATAAATCCTTTCTTGGGCATCATTGCGACCTTTAGCTAAACCCACTGAGTTCCTGACGTGAAGGTGTGTTACACATTAAACATATTAACCGTCACACACTTATCCATGTTAATGAGTGTTTATTCTTTCTTTCATTATTATAGTTTTTCCTGCTTTCTTGCACCTAAAGCTAAATCAAGCAATTCACGTTTAGGTTATTGTATTTATAAAGCAATCATGCTCATTAATTTCAAAAGTATTTGGAAAAGCTGTACGTTCTCAAAGATTTTAAAGGCAGTGTCTTCGTGGTACGTTTTGAACACGTGAATCATTCCCTGTACCCTTGAAAAATCGTTGCCTGCCTAATTACTACATTTTTACTGGGTAAAGTCATAATAAAGCTTTAAGACTGATGTAGTCTGTGGTGGTTTTACTTATGCACATATATTTGTGCTTGTGTGTGTGTGTGTGTGTGTGTGTGTGTGTGTGTGTGTGTGTGTGTGTGTGTGTGTGTGTGTGTGTGTGTGTGTGTGTGTGTGTGTGTGTACGAGTGTTCTTGCTGTTTGTGCAGAAGGTATTCTCCTGTGGAGCGTCCCAAAAGGTTCCAGGATAACAGAATAACCGTCCCCAGGGGGCGCTGCTCCTGTCTCAGGACACTCTCCTGTTTATGGCCTCTCGTTTATTTTTCTAACAGTGCAGTGGGATGACGAGCTCCACGAGCTCCTCAGGTTTTTACACAGATGAACAATGACCGTGAGCAAAGTGGCATTTATCACCAACTTAACGAAACCAGTAGGTCTGTTTCTCCTGTTTGTGAGATTCACGTTAGATGTGGCACTTCAGACAACAGCACAGCAGGAAGACAGCAGAGCAATACTGTATTCAAGCTGTGGGGTTATATTCATAGCCAAGAGCTAATGTATATACAAAAGGCCCATGAAAATGATGCATTAATACAGTATCCATAAAGCACTTATGACAAGTAGTGATGTTGTTGTTGATGATGATGATGATGATGAAGGTGAAAAGGTGGATGAGTTTACATGTGTTTTCTTCTTCTCCACTTCAATAAAACTAAGTTATCCAGATCTAATCAGTCCACATTAGTGTCTCAATACGTATCATGGTGTTTATTAAGTTTATAAACAGTGATCAAGATGAAAAAGGCTGTGATTATTATTTCTACTCAGTACATTGAAACGTATTTCCACAGTGTCTTCTCCTCTGAAGCCATGCTGACCCAATATGCCTTGTACCCACGGACGAACTACACCCTCATCTCCACACCTTCCCATAACACCACTATCCCAGAGCTGCCCAACACCACCAGCAAGCCTTTCAGCGTGTTTGACGGCTGTGACAACATGGTGGAGGGCATCCTCTTTGACCTGGTGGTGCAGACCTTCAACATCGTAGTGGGGCTGCCGGCCAACATCCTGGTCATCGCCATCCTGATCCGAAACCGGCGCGACCCGTCCACATCCGACATCTTCCTGGGCTGCCTGGCCTTCATGGACGCCTACTTCGGCCTCATGCTCCCTGTCAGCTTCCTCAACCTCTACCACTGGCAGAGCATGAAGGCCTGGTTGGCGCTGAAGTTCTCCTACGGCGTGAAGGACACCAGTGGACCACTCTTCCTCTCCTGCATCTGCCTGGACCGCTTCGTCGCTGTGCTCTTCCCCATCGCCTTCGGCCGCCTCAAGGACGCCAAGTACCGGGCCGGCCTGGCCGCGTTCGTCCTGGGCCTCACCTTCGCCTACGCCTCGGCCAAGACCGTTGGCGGGCTCCCCAACTTCGAGAAGGTCTTCACGGGCGAGGTGCTGGCCACCTTCATGTGGATGGTGGTGTGCAACGCCTCCATCCTGTGGGCGCTGAAGCGCTCGCGTGGCGCGGGCAAGGACGAGATGCACCCCATGAAGAAGAAGGCCTTCAAGATGGTGCTCTCGCTCCTCGCCATCATAGTGTGCAACTACCTGCCGCTGGTGGCCCTGTTCCCCTTCCAGGACCACTACTCACCCGTGGCCTTCACCTGCTACGTTCAGCCCGTGGGCTTTGCCTTCCTGAACATCAGCAGTAGCATCCAGCCGCTCGTCTACCTGTCCCGTCTGGAGAGAGTGCCCTTCCTGCCGGGCTCCGTCACCAAGACGCTGTGCTGCAAGGAGAAAACAGAGCCCTCGCCAGCGTAGGGGAGAGGCCATGTGACAATCCGATTAATATTCGTAAATGTTATTTCGAAACGCGTATCTGTTTGTCTGTTTGTCTGTTTGTCTGGTTACCAAGTTGCTTCTTTACTTATTTGCTTGATGCTTTTATTTGTCTGTCTGTGGGATCGTTTTGTTGGGAGTTGACTTCATAAATGCGCCCCGTCAGTCTCACGAGGCTTGTGGGAGCTTTCAGAAGTGGATCATAGCGCCATCGTGTGTTTAATGCAAATCAATGTCATTATATTTTCCAAATCAATTCGGGTTCGTTCCTGCGTTTCCTTTGTAACCTTATATTTCCCCACAGCTAAATGCATATACATATTTAACATGTTCATAATTAATTAAATGTATTTATTTTTTTAAGTGTTCTTTTCAGTGTGTAATTACTGAACATGTTAAAACTGAAGAACACATAAATACCTGTATAGTATCTGTATACATTTTCGTTATAGCCACCATTTGCTGCATACTGCAAAGTTTACTGAATCAACGATTCGAAGTTACTGGGTAGATGATGATTTTATTTAACAATAAAAGTTTACATGTGCAACGCGTATCGCCCTCTGTCTGAAGTTGTTTACGTTTTTCCCTTTTATTAGTCGGGATTATTTTCGATCCCTTTATGATCTAAACAGGGATCTGAGCTCCTGGGCGGTGTATATGACGTGCAGGGAAAACGACGACGAGGTGAGGCCAGCGGCTCAGTTACAGTGGGAATTATTATGTTTTTTTCAGGGGACAGACAGTTTTTTTCAGGACTGAGACTCTTACTACTGATCCACGGTCAGTTCTTAAGTTAGTATTAAACGCCAGAGCTGTCGGCGTGTCGGAGGTTTGTCGCGCGCACGTCCTCGGGAACTACTCTGTCCACCTTGAACAAACCTGTTTGCTAACAGATGCTCTGTATCTCCCCTGCTCGTCTCCGTGTCTTTTGTCCTTTGTTATGTGTTCTTGTTTACCTTGTACCTTTGGTCTTTCCGCATTCTGGTTGTGTTACGTCTTTTTGTTTCCACGTTATCTCCACTATAAAATGTCATTGACTTTTATCTAGGGAATGTCTTTATAGGTGTTGGTTTCATTTTACTTCCACTGGGACAAGGCCCACGTGTTATTTCCATCAGGGTAATGTATATACGTGATCTTCAGGTCTTCGGATTAGTCAGACATCAGACATCCAGATTGTTCTTTCCTCCTTTCTGAGGGACTCGACTCAGAACGGATCTTCGGAACCGGCCCGGCTTCTTGCCCCAAGCACAGAGCGGTGGAGCTGTCAGTCATGAAACTTGGCTCCAGCTTAAGTCATTACCTCTACAAACTACAAAATGCAGCCCAGACATGCGAAGGACAGTGGCCTCACATTCATGAAAAAGCTGAGAACTGTTCGTGGGGGCAGCTTTCAAAATAGAGAGTGAACGTCTGCCCTCTGATCTCTTTCATGTATGGTCCATGATCAATAGTGATCTGTAGTGATAGTGTTCATCTCGCCCTGTGTTGTTCCAGCAAGCTGTAGCTGGGTTTTGTTTCTAAGGAAGATCACCACCATATAAATATGTTCAATATAGACAAATTTATTTTCATGAAATTGTATCAGTGCACATCACTTGAGATGTTTTTGTAGCGATTAATACATAGTTTCATCTTCTTCAATAATCAGGTTAACTGTGTCTAAATGCCTTTGTGTTAACCATGAACTAAAAAAGGTTACCAAGGTATGAACAGCATCAGTTTCACAAAATCTCAGCTTAACACACTAATGTTTGTGTCAGCAGCCATATCCACTTCATTCTTAATTAAGAGGAAATATATGCTTCATTAATGCACGCAGCTTTAAGGGTCAAGAGGTTGGTTCTCCTTCACTGAAATAACCACAGGCTTTGGCACAATCTTCAGAAAGCGATCACTTTGCGTATAGAAGTACGGCAGTACTTTCTCCGTGAAAGTGCTCGTGAACACGTGCAGCACGCGCCCATCCGAGGACCGGGAGAAAGACACCAGGCCCGCCTCCCAGTCCAGCCGCACGGTCAACCTCTGCAGCCGCCTGTCGACTGCCAGCACCCGGGGCGGGGACGTCATGGCCCGGTAGGCGCCGTCACGCAGGCACAGCGTCCAGAACCCGTTCTCGGGGCGCGCCGCCACCTCCGCGTCCCGCCGGACAGACGCGCTGGCCACGCCCACAATCCAGTCTTCACTGCCGTTCAGCTCCACCTCCCAGGTGTGGGCGGCACCGTCCATGGGGCTCGAGCCCAGCACCTCGGCGCTGAAACGGAAGCGCTCCGGGTTGCTGGGCGGGTGTCGGAGTGGGGGTTCGGACGGGCTGGTGTAGCGGACACAGGTCAGGTCGTCTGATAGGCTCAAACAAGGGTGGGCGGTGTTTGGGTTCAACGTTACAGCAGCTGAGCAGGCAAAAAAAAACGTGTTTTTACACACCTGCTTGATTTTGAATAAATTATCTTCAGATCTCTTCAAATATAAAGTTTTATTACGGCCGTGTGCTCATTTTTAAAAATAAATGTTTTATTTATTTCAGTCAACCCTATTTTGACAAAAAACTGTCGAAGGCTGTTCTTTTTTTGAAACTTAAATGTCAATATATTATTTAATTGATACATCACTGCCCCCTTATGGTTGTGCAGGGTACTCACAGTACGGAGCTATTCCTTGCATCTTTACCCAGACGTGGAATTTCAGGTTACTCAAATGCTTGGCTTCATCTATTAATGATCCACAAAATCCCTCTGGGTCCAGGAGTGATTTCTGGGCTCTGCAGAAACAATCGTAAATGAAGTGTTTCATTTAGCTAGAGGATTAGTAGTTTAATCTTGTATAGTCCCAATAACGATTCAAAGTAATGGGCTGCCTGGTTTGTAGTATTAAAAAACAGATGCTTTCAAGTTAAACAATATGTGGGTGAGCAACTGTCTCTGGTAGTGAACTCAGATGTTTGCCAGACCGACTGTTACTCTGGTCCAGTAATTCCATAACATGGAGAGTTACGAGGTAGGGAAACATTTCTACATACCTCTCCATGGTGCATCTGAAATTCTATAAAAGTAAACAAAACAGTGATTAACAACAAAACTGTGGTAAACACATGGAAGTCTGTATTAACTGGACACTGCTGAACAGTCCTGATCATTCACACATTTAAGACAACGTCGATGAGGCCACACCCCCTGAGACAATGAGGATGAGGCCACACCCCCTGAGACAAGGCAGGTGAAGAACAAAGGCACACCTGCACAGGTGCGAGTGACCTCACCTGCAGCAGCGTTGCGTCCGCGGTGGCCATCTCCCGCTCCGTCCTCCCGATGGCGTCCACCAGAGAGGCCGTCCTACCCATCAGGTCTCTGTCTCTCTCCTTCAGGGCGAGGACCTTCTGTGTCTCCTCCTCCTTCAGCGTGGACACCCTGGCTTCCTCTTCCTCTCGCAGGAACTGATGAAGCTCCAGGAATTGAGCCCTTATTCGTTTTTCTGTTAGCTGAGCCTGACACTGAAACACACACACGCACACACACACACATGCACACACAATTATTTTGTGCGGGTTGTTTGTTGTTCCTCTTGTGAGGTCTGTTTTGCGGTGAAACTCTACCTTGATATGGTCCAGCGTCACAGCTGCAGTGACCCTCAGTTTACTGAATGTCTCCAGTTTGTCCTTCAGTTTCTGTAGTACAGCTCTGAGTTTGTCCTGTGTGACCGTGACACAAACAAGGTCTCCATTCCATTACTGTGATACACTGTACAAATATCAATAAAATAATGAAAGAGCACATTCACTCCTTCTTATGATAACTAACAAAAAAAATAACTTCGGCATTCTCGTCCCTTGAATTAGAAACATTGTTCCTAATTCACACATGGGAACATGTGGAGTTGTGCGAACATTTTTCAGGAACACGGCAACTTGACAGCAGTGTTTCTCTGCGTGCCAGGAATGCAACAGTGAGCGTTGTAGGTGCTGTTGGAATTCTCAGGCTGCGTTTCTCTGGCAGTGCCCTGTGAGATCGTCAGAACAGACCTGATGAACTGCCTTTCCCCAGACCGCCTGCTCTAAGTCCTTTAAGGGCCAGAGAACAGCAGTGAGCATTCAGAAGCACCCAGAGTAGCACGGAGGCGGCGAGACAATGCCCCAATGTCGGACTGTACCTTGTGGTCCCGGGCGACCGCCTCCGCGGGACGGCAGTGGTGCTCCTTGTGCACGTTGGAGGCCTGGCACGAGGGGCAGATGGGCAGCTGGTCGTCGGTGCAGAAGAGCTTCAGTGCCTGGCCGTGGAGGCTGCACACCGCGCCCACTCCGGCCACCGGGGCTGCCGCCTCTCTGCGGCCCTGCAGGAAAGCCTCGCAAAGGTTCTTCAAGGCCAGGTTGCGGGGGGGGCTCTTACGGGAGGCCCTGCGCCTGCATACGGGACAGTCCCGCGTGCGGGACACCTCCCAGCACCGCTGCAGGCAGCCCCGGCAGAAGCTGTGGCTGCAGGACAGCAGGACCGGGTCCCTGAAGATGTCGCAGCACACGGGACACGACAGGTCGGCTTCCGGCAGGTTGGATGACATTCTGTCCCGTCCGCAGGTATGAAACCTTCGCTCGTGCTCAGCAAAAATGTCCCGCTTCGATCCCTCGCATGTCTGTCAGCGTGGGACGTCTATGCAAGACGGCACGCCGACAAGCTCGTCTCGCTTGGCTGGTTTGCTCAGGACTCCGGGGGCAGACGCAGCCTGGGCTGTTCAGGCATGCAGGATCAACAGGGAGGGGGCGGGGCCCGTGAGGCCTAGGACAGGAAGTAAAACCTGTAAAGGCTCAGTGTGAGGTGTTCCAGACCCTGATCCCAACGGCAAACAGTGAAGCTTTGCTCATTTTTACAATCTTACAATTCTGACAAGAATTTTTGTATGAGCAGAAAACAATAATTGTTTGTGATATGAAGCTCTTTCATTTCAGTGGACACATTTATTCGCACTGCAGTGCAAAAATCTCCTTTAGTATAATAATTTCAACAGAAATACAGTTCAATTTCTGCTTGTGTAAGAATAAAGTGCATTCTGACAATAAAAACTAACATATGGCCTGTGGATGCCAGGACACGCCCCACTAAACCCTGATCAGATCCAGCTCTGGTGTTTACAGGACCTACACTGGGTACCAGGAGGCATATGTTAAGTTCCTGGGTGGGGCCAGAAGGAATTTCAAACCACACTGGAGGCAGTAAGTGGCAGTGCCGTTCTTCTTGCGTCCTGCCTTCATACCACCGAGCAAAGCTCACAAGCCCAAACCACACTGGAGGCAGTAAGTGGCAGTGCCGTTCTTCTTCCGTCCTGCCTTCATACCACCGAGCAAAGCTCACAAGCCCAAACTACACTGAAGCACTTTATGTAGCTTGGGCTGTGATCCAGCTCTCACAGTGCGGAAGGAAACATGTGATTGTATTGAATATCATTAGAGTCAATAGGGAAGCTGTGGTGACTGTAATTGTGCACTGCACAGCGTCACTACTGGCTGGATCACTGCCTTACTGGATCACTGCCTTACTGGATCACTGCCTCACTGGATCACTGCCTTACTGGATTCCTGCCTTAGTGGATCACTGCCTCACTGGATCACTGCCTTACTGGATCACTACCTCACTGGATCACTGCCTTACTGGATCACTGCCTTACTGGATCACTGCCTCACTGGATCACTGCCTTACTGGATCACTGCCTTAGTGGATCACTGCCTTACTGGATCACTGCCTTACTGGATCACTGACTGACATTTCTGCTGTGTTTTCTACTGCCAGTGATTATGTATCCTAGTTGTTCCAGAATTGTCATTGGTCAGCACTGCCTTTTCCTTCCACCATGATGCCATGTAGGTTACACAGACACAATGGCAGCGTTGTAATTTGGCTGAACGTTCAAACATTGGCACTCACCAGCTGTTTTATTAGAATCATCTACCTGGATGTTCGATTACAGTCTGGCCCTTTTGTTTCTGTGCATAGTTGGCTATCAGTTCCTCAATAGCCAGTTTCTGACCACAGGACCAGGACTGGCTGGATATTTTTGTGGCGGGCCACTCTCGACCAGACAGTGCCACCAACTAATGTAAACACAAACACAACTACAGTACAACAGTACAGTTTCGCCGGCTCAACACCCACAACCACACTCACGATGTCATATTTAATTCTGTGTGTCAGAAACATTAACATGACAGCAAGGGGTTAATAAAATGGTACATGCTCAAAAATGAGTTACAGTGGCAATGAGCATAGATACAAGGCAAACGTTTGTGGAAATGAAATGAAAATAGTGGGTTAGTGGGAAAGGGGTTAAAGATATTCACATTCGCCTTTTTCAGTCATTCTCTGAGATCCGTTTGCAATTCCAGTGCAAATCGCAGCATCCTATCCGGTTTCTCCACGAGGGTAGAGTCCTCCTTCTCTCCTCCGGTCTTGGTTACCATGGGGATGACGTCATGTTGCACCACACGTTCGGCCCAGTAGTCGCGAGAGGGGCGGGCGCAGTCTCGCGCTATCAGAAGCGGACTCGCAAAAATCAGCTCTATCCTTTTGCGATCTGCAGGTTACCATCAAATTCTCCATCCCCTGCTCCTTGTCTACCACTTCCACGATGCGCGAAATAGTTCACCTGCAAGCCGGCCAGTGTGGCAACCAGATCGGAGCTAAGGTAAAAGACAAGCCGTGGTGGTTTTGCATGAAGGAGAAAACAGCCTTAGATCATAGACGGCGTGCAAAAATGCTGGATGGCAATTAATCCGCCCTCAAGGATTCTCGAGAAATCTTCTGCGCAAAATGGAGGATGCTTCTCAGTCATTCTCGCAGTAATTGCAAATTATTTACGACTAGCCGAGTGCTGTGCGCAATTTGTCAAAATGCAATTGCTTCTTGAGAACGAGGTGCAGACCTTGAATAAGCTATTTAGCCTCTATTTGTTCAATGGCCAGGCGTCGAAAGATTTTAGTGTCTGCATTTTTTACGTAGATTGGGTGTATGGAGAAAAAGTGGGGTTTTCCCACTTTATTTTATTATTTTTATATTTATTTTTATAATTATTATTATTATTTTAATTGTAAAATGATCCTCAACATATTTGGATAAGTTGAGTAATTTAGATGAGTAATTTAATGCATATTCCTGTTTATAACGGAATACAGTACTTCTACAATGATTAGCTTGACTTTTCATTGTACAAAGTAGGATGCGCAACTTCAAAATACATGATGATAAGAACAGTTTATAATTTGCGTTTGACCTCATTTTCTAAAGGCAGAATAAAAATGACAGAATTGTTACAGCACGTTACACGACACGCCCTACTCTCTACGTCACTCCCCTGAGCTCTCCGCCACCCCTCCGGTTTGTCCTCCTCTCTTTCCGTCTGTTTTCTCTTCCTCCTGTTTCTCTCCACTCTTCCTTTTTCCTCTCTCTGACATTCTCTGTCTCTTCGTCTTTCAGTTCTGGGAGGTGATCAGCGATGAACACGGTATCGATCCGACCGGGACGTACCACGGAGACAGCGACCTGCAGTTAGACAGGATCAGTGTGTACTACAATGAGGCCACAGGTGACGGCACATGACGTGCAATCTTGTCG
This sequence comes from Brachyhypopomus gauderio, assembly GCF_052324685.1. Classification (NCBI taxonomy): domain Eukaryota; kingdom Metazoa; phylum Chordata; class Actinopteri; order Gymnotiformes; family Hypopomidae; genus Brachyhypopomus; species Brachyhypopomus gauderio. The sequence goes on from NC_135216.1 coordinate 26,079,468, forward strand.
AGCGTTTGAGATCGTATGAGGTCATACGATAGTAAAAGTTTCTGTGCACGGAATGAAAGATTCGGGCTTTCAAACGGCCATGGCATTTCTGCAACGCAGAATAATGTCAGAAATCACATAAAGTAGGTGGGTTTGATTTTTATCGCAGAGATGGGAGTCGTATTTGCTTGAATTTACCAACTTGTTTAAAATTCTGTGCATGACTCAGAACTCTGTGAGTGATGATGTTTTTAAGGGATAGAAATCCACATTGTATTGATTCTATAATATTTCCTCCTGTCTTCTTCAGGTGGTAAATATGTTCCGCGAGCCATCCTCGTGGATCTGGAACCCGGCACCATGGACTCGGTACGGTCGGGGCCGTTTGGACAGATCTTCAGACCTGACAACTTTGTCTTTGGTGAGAACGTTGTTTACTCTCCCTGTCACCACATGTGCTTCTCTCTTCTTCTTCTTCTTCTTCTTCAGGACACTAACGTGTGTGGTTGTGTATGTGTGATTGTGTTTGTAGGCCAAAGTGGTGCTGGAAACAACTGGGCCAAGGGCCACTACACAGAAGGGGCGGAGCTTGTGGACTCTGTGCTGGATGTGGTGCGTAAGGAGGCGGAGAGCTGCGACTGCCTACAGGGCTTCCAGCTCACGCACTCGCTGGGCGGGGGCACCGGCTCAGGCATGGGCACCCTGCTCATCAGTAAGATCCGTGAGGAGTACCCGGACCGCATCATGAACACCTTCAGCGTGGTGCCCTCACCCAAGGTGTCCGACACGGTGGTGGAGCCCTACAACGCCACGCTGTCCGTGCACCAGCTGGTGGAGAACACGGACGAGACGTACTGCATCGACAACGAGGCTCTCTACGACATCTGCTTCCGCACGCTCAAGCTGACCACGCCCACTTACGGAGACCTCAACCACCTGGTCTCGGCCACCATGAGCGGCGTGACCACCTGCCTGCGCTTCCCCGGCCAGCTCAACGCCGACCTGCGCAAGCTCGCCGTCAACATGGTGCCATTCCCCCGCCTGCACTTCTTCATGCCGGGCTTCGCTCCTCTCACCAGCAGGGGGAGCCAGCAGTACCGCGCCCTGTCCGTGCCCGAGCTCACGCAGCAGATGTTCGATGCCAAGAACATGATGGCGGCCTGCGACCCGCGTCACGGTCGCTACCTCACCGTCGCCGCCGTCTTCCGCGGCCGCATGTCCATGAAGGAGGTGGACGAGCAGATGCTGAACGTCCAGAACAAGAACAGCAGCTACTTCGTGGAGTGGATCCCCAACAACGTGAAGACGGCCGTGTGCGACATCCCGCCCCGCGGCCTCAAGATGGCCGCCACCTTCATCGGCAACAGCACGGCCATCCAGGAGCTGTTCAAGCGCATCTCGGAGCAGTTCACCGCCATGTTCCGCCGCAAGGCCTTCCTGCACTGGTACACGGGCGAGGGCATGGACGAGATGGAGTTCACCGAGGCCGAGAGCAACATGAACGACCTGGTGTCCGAGTACCAGCAGTACCAGGACGCCACGGCCGAGGAAGGCGAGTTTGAGGAAGAGGGCGAGGAGGAGGTGGCCTAAAACCTACCTGACTTCTCCACCTCGTGCCGTCCCGCCCCCGTCCCGCCCCCGTCGTCTGTGCGTCACTCCTCCCCGCCATAATACAGGTCTCTGGTGATCTCCAGCCGCCATGATGGAAATTCACAATGAATTGTGCAACTTTTTTTTTGTTTCACTTTGTGTTTTGGTGTGTTGAGTATACAGTACATCGTCCTCCCCTTCCATCACGTTGCAGTGAGGAAAGCAGGCGCTTTTAAGTGTGAAGCCTTCAGATCTGAGAATAACTCTCTGAATAATAAGTCTGAATAAAGGCTAAACCTATATCCAAAGTGCTGTTTTTGCTGTTCTTCTATATGTCGTCAGCTAAATTTTGAGAATGTTTCATACTCACGTTATCTGCGAGGTATCAGAACATTAATCCCTTAACAAGATGCAGACCTTGTAAATAATCTAAATATAAAAACATGAACACTAGAGGGACACTAGAGGGGGCAGTTTCCCCAAACTATTATATAATCAAAGATGTGAAATATTTTTCAGTCAACAGCATTCCAACAAACATCCTTCAGCAGGATTTACTAAATGCTACATGTTATCTGAGGCAGCAAGAACACGACAATGTCCGGCGTTCATCAGCACAGAGCACTCGCTACACGGACGCCTTTATCAGGCAGAGCTGGACGACGTCAGTCCTTCATCTTCATAGCCATGTAGAGTAATGCAAATGAGATTCAGCAAACAACAACATAGTAGCAGTCATGGTGTTGAACTTATTAAAGTTCTGAAAAAGTTAAATGATTGTGTGTTACAGTCTTAAATTCTGAATGCAGGTGCTTCTAACTTTATAGTAATAATACATAACAGTAAAATCCAAATTTTGTTTTTTTAAGAAGCGAACTGTTTAGACATGCAATCACATGGTGCGTTTTCGAAACGTTGTCCACAAACGTGGTCCACACCATCGCGGGAGTAGCTGGACACGTGAGAATGCTCGGATTTGATAGAGTAAACACTCAACACACCAACTGTTCAGGACCTGAATCAAAAATGACAGATAAACTAACAGATAAAAATATGTTCAGTTAAAAAGAATCTATGATAAGAAAATGATTCAAGTATGTTGTGTTTGATTAAATGAGTCAAATATGATTAAATAATGCATTTCATTACTGTACTGTGGGAGTTTATAGATAACCACCAACACTTATCCTGTTGAGTTAAATACTCATGGTAAAAAAAGATTAAGGTCTCCTCCCATCCGGCTACAGGGCCTTTAGCATCAGCATGGCTAATGTACAATTAACATTTAATATTGATATTTGGATAAACATCATTACACATTTTTTTAAATTATACGAAAAACAGTTTTTGAACTACACACATACTGCATCAGGCAAATCAAAGTGACTCCAATCAACGCTTCAAAATCTAAAATAAAATATAACAATATACTGTAAGTATAGGACAAACCAAGTGCATTTGGAGTTGCCAAAGGAACCAGCTCATGTGGCTCTCTGGATGTTGGGCGGCTGGCACTTTGTACCTGGTGTATGAGCTCACCAGCCCTGGCAGTTCTGGTCAACCTCTGCTTTCAGAGACCCTCTGCAGGACCTATTGCAGGATCCCTTGCCTATGCTTGTTCATGTTTACAGCCTATGATTTCTGTAGTGTTTTCAGATGGCGCGGATTAAGCGATCTGCATTCAGATTCGGGACACCTGTAGGGGTGCGGTATAGTTTGTCCAGTTTTTCCACACCAGAGCCAGGTGCTTTAAGAACGGAGTTGGTTCAGGTCTTCAACCGTACCAAAACGCCTCTCAGTCACACCCACATGCACCTGTGATTCATTAGTGAGGAATCAGGTTTTTCTTTTTTTTTCTTGGGGATGGATTCTTCTCCGTCGAGAGAGAGAGAGGGAGGCAGGCGTGGTGGAGAGCCAAACCTGGAGCAGCACCATCACTGAAGAACAACAGCTGGGAGTGCCTGGCGGCCATCTTAGATGAGTCTCTCCTCCTTGGGTAGCTTGATAGTGTTGGGGGCCTCCACGCTGCGTGTCCCGCTCTGCTCCTCTGCGCTCGGCTGGTACGTGCCCTCCGTCTGTCTCTTCTTCTTCACCACGCAGAAGAGGAAGACGAGCAGCCCGACCAACAGCAGCACCACCACGACCACTATAGGCACTACGATCGCCACGACGTTGGGCCCCTGTACACACACGAGGAGCAGAGGTAGGTAATGCGAGGGCAGCACAGGTACTTTCATGATAACTGGAAGACACACATGTTGCACTATAAATTATATTTATCTCAATGGTAGAAAAAAAGGTGTGTGAGAGGCTCTGTGTCATTTACTCACAGGGCTGGGAGTTGTAGTCATTACTGTAGTAGACTCTGTGGAAAACAGGGAGGTGATGAGATGAAAACACCAACTTGACATATCACGCATGCCTGCTTGTGCAACGCATGTTACAAACTCCCTGGCCAGTTTAGTCTAGCGTTTCCCGTGGCCCACTCTTCTCTGTGCCATAACTGCCACGTTCACCATGACAACTCTGATGTTTCATCCAGCCTGGCCAATCAGAGCAGCTCTAATGTCTTATCCTTCTGCGTGACTTCACAGGGTTTCCGACCACGGCACGGTGAAAGGTCACGTGAACGAAGCAGTCCAGGGCGGGCAGCTCGAACCGAGCAGATGAAAACAAGAGCCCATGCACAAAGAGTGCCCCTGGGAACAGAGCCCTGGCCAAAACTACAACCACCATGAGTCAGCACACAGCAGGGCCAATAGTAAGGCATTAGATCCAGCTTGAACCTGACTGCTGCCCTGCTCACCTGGTAGAGCAGGTAAAACAAGGTGCTAGCAACACCAAGGTCATGGGTTCAATTCCCAGGAAGCACCGTCATTCTGATTATTATTATATTCTCAATAAGAACTTCTGCCAAATGTAACTTCTAAATCGAACACAAACATGTTATAAACATAGATAATGTATTATGCAAGCAAGGGTTTCGTTAGACGTATCTAGTGTATAACTTCAACAGAAACAAACACAGTGCTTCAGCTGAACTTCCATATGACAGATCAACTTCCCATGGAATTTTTTTTAACTCCATTCTTATCTCAGTGCACTTTCATCCTTAGGGTAGGGGTGAAGGGTGGGGGTTGTTTACTTAGTCCTGTAAATGATTAACATTTTACTTTGGTATGGGCTGCCAGTTTCTGTGCTGGATTAAAGTCTTCCAGTCTTTTTACTGTAGGTTTCTATGTTAGGAAGCTAATAAATTATTAGAGAGATAACAGCGTTGCCCGTGCGTCCTCGGGACATTGTTCTTGTGTAGGAGATGGCTTTACACAGCTTGGGTACAGTCAAGCTTATCTTTGTTTCTTCCGCTAAGCGCCTGCTTAAGTGCCATTCTTAACACTGCCTCTGACAAAACGATATTCAAAACATTTCTAGAACTAATCAACATGTATGCACTTGTGCGAGCCGCTTCAGACAACATCTAGCCATGGCTCAGCTAGAGGCGTGTCACGGTACTCTCGTCTTGTATGTTAAAGTCACTCCGGTGTAATTCCACTCAGGTTTTTTTGTTTGTTTGTTTGTTTGTTTTGTGTGCGCGCGCGCACTCGCGTGCGCCTGCGTGTGCGCACGCGCGTGTGTGTAAGTCTGTAATTCAGAGTCCTTCCCCAGTAAAGATGACCAACAGTTTCGGCGGTACGTTGACTAGCGCGGTGGTTGTGACTCACCCTGGGCCGACGTACTTCCAATAACTAGAAGCAAAGTACTCCCTGTGGGTAGCCACACCTGCACCATTGTGGCTGGAGTGGAGTCCATCTGTAGGCAAACGGTGCCTTCCTCCGCCCAGAGCCTCAGGCCTGGGGAGCACTGGTCAGCGATCAGCAAACCATGACAGGACCTGGCGGGACCACGACACTTGTGGCACTCTCTGAGAAACAGCAGAGGACACACCTAGGCTAAGACGCGGTTTTGCTTTGTTTAGCTGACACCTCGTGATCAGGTGTTCAGCTAATAACTCTAAGTGTGAATGATTTTAAAAGAACAAGAAGATCTGTTTACACCGATCGAAATTAAATAAAATGTTTTTGCTAACAAAATGTTCCAACAAAGAAGAATTATGCACAAGTTACATATAGATAGACATAACACTAAAAGTCTATTAATAGTGAATTATTAGTGTGGATTTTACGGGGTTGTTCTTACAAAAATGCAAAATAAAGATGATGTTCTGCGTGCTTTCGGATGAATTTAATTTGTATCTCACTGGACACATTTTCGGCCTCCCTCTCAACTATGAATGGAAAATTCAAGCACACAGAATACAACACCCGTTATAGATGGACTATGAAACCATTTGTGTGTCGCCTTACCTGTCCACGCAGTTCCCGAAGACTTTCGGTCTCTTCTGGTTTCAGTACGAAGGTACATCCAGTTTGTTGGATCATAGGTCGCTTCCGCCTCACCTTAGCGGCTGAATGTGGTTACTAAAGCGAGTTCGCCTGTGCACTTGTTCCTCGGTGTTAACTGGCGTATCGCTCGTGCTCAAACATTGCTCACCGGCTTCTTTACTGGGTAACTTGCGAAACACAGACGTATTCACGGGTATGTCGAGATCATTCAACTCGTACGTTCGTGGTTTTTTTTCCTTCCTCCTAAATTCCCACTGGTGATCACATGGTTCGGTCTCGTATTACAGTACCTGAGCCCAGCTACAACCTGTGGCGCGAGACACACATGCCATTGTGCGCGTTCAGCTTGGACCAAAATCCACCTGCCCAGTGAAGCGATGCGTGTACTCCATTCTATACTGAACAATACATGTCTATTTTAAGACCGATATCCTGTTGTATATTGAAAATGCACAGTTTATTTATAAGTTTATTTATAGTTCTGTCTGTAAATGTAAATGTCCTACGCGTATTGTCCTAACCAGCTTTCCAAATATCTAGGCTATTGCAAACACTACAAAACAAATAATAATGCAATTACTCGAGTGATTTTATACATTCATTACAATAATGTTCTGCTCCGTTGCCGCAACAGCGTCGTTGCTTAACTTATCAGGTGCAGCGAAGCACTCGTTGCGACCTCCAGCGGTGAACTACTCGGTCAAGCGTTAATCTTAAACCTCCAAGAGCTCAAAAATGCTTGACATTCCGCAAAACCGTTAATCCCTCCTCCTTCTCGTGAGTATTATTAACCAGTTAGCAACTGTTAGGCTGTTGAAACTCAGAAATTGTCAGAAATTGTCCTTTGGAACACAAATAAACCACTTGTAAAGAAGAATTTATTAAGAACTTTTGGGGTGGCCTGGTTGTATTCCACTAGTCTGGAGGAAAAACAAAACAGACCATTTCCGAATTCCGAATAGAGATATACATGAACAACACACATTTGTTCGGATTTGACCTAGTATTTTCTTAATTTCAGTAAGGTTTACACGTTTTTGTCTCTAGTGTCACGTCTAAGACGTTGTTCATAAATAACCATCACTTGTTGGCCTTTGGGCGACCATAAGCCATAAAATATGCTACGTGTGATATATTTAGGTTTTATTGTGAATATGAAAAAGCAGTAGAGCACAGTACATCTGATCCACAAAGTTCAATATCAGTTAAATATATTGCACCAGACGTCTGGAAATACATTGAATTAGTTAATTTACTTCTGGTAGGATATAACGCGAACATTTCGGAGTGGTTATGCTGCGTCTATCTAAACCCTTTTCTGTTCAGGCATTCGCTCCTCCTGAGTGCTACGGTAACAACAAACCTCGTACTTTACATTTTATTAAAATATTTAACACCCGTGAATCAGTGTCTTTATTTGGATATAGATAATGCTGCATCATTTCCTGTGGTAGATCATTAAAAACGAGTCCTTATTTGTGCATAAAAACAACGGAAATCGTGATTATCGTCTGAAACGTCTATATGCGCGTGCACGCGAGGGGAGTAGAATTCTGCCGGGGAGTCGGAATTCGGCACAACACCGGCAGCTTCAGCTCAGCGGGGTCACGTCACAACAAAGAAACGCCACGCACCAGACGTTGTCTGTAACCGCCTACACCAGCCACAAATGTCCAATCAGCAATCAGTAAATTCGGGACATACGGCTAGCGAGCCAATCAACGTGTAGCGCAGCCTTGCATTTTTTTACGTTTTGGTGAAATCGTCTGAACGCACTGGCGGGAGAGGACGGTGTAGGATTTCTTGTTGATTCATATTACTACAGCTTTGCGTCGCAGAGCATTACAACTTAAGCTTAAGGCTTTGGTTGTTCAGTGGTCTATTTTTTTTAATTATTGGAAGACCCAGTCAATTGCGACATCATATTGGCATTGAAGCCCGGGGTGTCCGTGGAAGAAGAGCTAGCAGCTAACGCGCTAACATCACTTCTAACATTGCGTAGCTGAGGCGGTCCGTTAGCATTAGCCGCTACTTTGCTGAGCCGTCTAGGCTGCTGTCTTTAGAAACGTGTCTAAAAAAATTTTTTCCATAATTTATTTAACTTTTATTTTCCCCTCTCTCCGCCGGTTTGCGTCTTCTGAAGATTTGTGACAGCTGCGACGTTTCCTTTGACTCGATTAGCTAGCTGGTTGGAGCAATGGCAAAAGTGCAGGTGCTAAATGTGGCCGTCCTGGACAACCCGAGTCCATTTGGAAACCCCTTTCAGTTCGAGATAACGTTTGAATGCATGGAGGATCTTCCAGAAGGTGAGCTGGCGTCTCTCTGGTCCGTGCTACTCTTTTAGGTGGCTTTCCTGCGCTGCCCTTGCTACGCTAAGCTAAGCTAAGCGTTTCGTAGCTACGCGAAAATGACGTCACAATGGCGGGATGTTGAAACGTCGTAACGCAGCTGTCTTGCGTATGGAACTTTTTGTGCAACTCTACACAAATAATTACGTTAATCGCTAAAGTAACAAGTGAAAACAACAGTCTTGGTCTACGGGTTTATTGCATCGATTACACAGATGTAACAAAACGCATGTTTTTTTGTATGGAATCCAAACTGAATTATTAACCGTTTTAGGTTTCGCCGCCTTTTTTTGTAGAAATTGTTTATAGCTACCCAAACATACTCAAACCATGTATTTCTGTTCCAGATCTAGAGTGGAAAATTATATACGTGGGCTCAGCAGAGAGTGAAGAGTATGACCAGACTCTCGACTCGGTTCTGGTAGGCCCAGTTCCTGCAGGCAGACACATGTTCGTATTTCAGGTGAGCTGAACACTTTATATGTGTTTTAATGGCTGCCAAATCTCTTCGAGCTCATGTGCTTTGTATAAATCTCGAATAGCACGTAACCTGTTGCAATGACACCGATTGTCTTGTTTGTAACTGTAAATTGCAAAATAATATGACAATGTATTTCTAATATTTAAGGCCCATTCCTCTGAACTGTATTAAAGTATTTTAGTTTTTCCTATGTCAGGGTTGAAAATGCAGTCATGACTGGGAAAATGTGGAAGGCAGAACACACAACATATAATTTTACAATAACATGACATTTATTTACAATAACATGCAGCCTAAGTGCCTACAAGAAAAGTAATATATAGTTATATAATAATATAGTTATATAGCTATGTTTGACTTATTTTGATCACATATACATACAGAAGACAGAACATTGTTGTTCAGCCTCTTTACAAAAAGATGATACACGGTGGGCCTTGCTGAGTCCAATCCACCTTGAAGTGTATGAAAAGTAATATATCCATTGCCTTGATTTAATATCACTCACTCTCAACAGGAAAACAAGATGTACAAACTGAAAGAATCAAACGCTGAATTCACATCACAACTAATGCAAAGTACTTTAAAATGAAATCAACTCAAATCTGTGTCATTAGTTTGTACAGTTCTTGGGCCAGTGTGCAACAGCATTTCTCAACATCTTTCTTGGCTTCCCTGTGTTCACCACCAGGCGGACGCACCAGTCCCTTCGTTGATCCCCGAGAGTGACGCGGTGGGTGTGACCGTTGTCTTGATCACTTGTACATACAGAGGACAGGAGTTCATCCGCATTGGGTATTACGTCAACAACGAGTACACTGATGCAGAGCTTCGAGAGAATCCGCCCGTCAAACCCAACTACGGGCAGGTATGGAGATGAGGGTTCATCTGGAATCTCAGAAATGTTCATCAGTAAACACAAATGCTAATAAGACTCGCAGTTTATATTTATGGTCTTTGTCAGACTTATAAGCAACTTTTATCAGTATAGGCTCTGTGGCAATCAAACCAGTGACAATGGTGTAGCTACAATCTCACTTTACAAAGTGTTCTAGTAAAGCTGCATTTCAGGTGGACTTTAAATGCCATTGTATGTTTTCCACTGTACTTTCTCCTCAGCTCCAGAGGAACATTCTGGCTTCAAACCCTCGCGTAACCCGCTTCCACATCAACTGGGAGGGCTGTTCGGAGAAGATGGAGGATTGTGAGAACGTCGATCCCGCCCCTAACACCATGCTGCCCCCCTCATGCACCCCAGGCAAGGCACCCCCTCTCGGATTAATGCCAGACAACTCCATGGACTGCTTGTAAAGTCCTGAGACCCACCATTAACAGCTCACACGTGAGATCCACCAGGCCACATGCCGATGACATGCTGACTATGACAACCTCGCCCTCAGTTCTGGACTTGTTTCACTCTAGGGCCTGAAATGTTGAGTACACTGGCTTGAACAATCAATGGTGCTTTTTTTTATCATTTGCCAAGGTGTGTGTTCAGGTTCAGAACAGATTCAGAAGTACTTCCATGACTTCGTATCACCCATTTAAATTATCTACTTGTAATTTTCCCTGCAGACTTGAACAGATTAGCAAATCAAGGTAGTGGGAGCTTAGTACTTAGGATGACTGCCAGTGGAATGTGTTTTAATGATGTGTAACAAAACGAGATGGTCAGCGATATGGTTGGATGTTGACCATTCACCCACACCACGTTAGAGCCACTAGTCAGGTGTAAGATGAGACATTTGACCACTTTTAATCAGACTGACTGCTTTTCACGGGTTAAATTAAGTAAGGAAGGAGGGCTGAGAATCATTACAAGTCACATGATGTCAGAATTGAGTATTATAGGCTGTGGATAACATGATTAGCCATTTGTAACAGAAGGCTATATTTCTGATGGAGTTGTATTATATTGTATATATGTTTTTTTCTGTTTGTATACCAGTTCTCCAAATAAATAAATATCTTTTCTTATATGAACAGTTGTTTTTCTTGCTATCTTGGAAGTTCTAGAGTTTAAACAACTTTGGTTGGTTCAGAATGCGGCAGGAGGCATTGTTACTGACATAAAGCTCTGCATGGCCGTTCTCCTATTAAGAAATGTCACATTTTGGGTCACAAGGTGATGCCATCTATTAGTACCTAAAACTGAGTTATAACTGAAGGAAGACTATTTTCATACACATCCCTCCCATCTCTGGAATAACTTTTCAGTGGGACTCGGATGCAGTCTATATTTATGTCTAATTAATTGGAAAATTGGTTTTCATGCTAGATCAACCATTCCCTTATTGGACAATGCGATCCTTGAGAATCCTGCCTGCTCTGCTTCTTTGTCAGAGTTCGACCAAATCTCTTTGTCCCTGTTGACTAAGATTGTGTCTAGTATGAAGCCGGCCACATCTATACTGGACACCCTTCCAACACGCCTTTTTAAAGAAGTCTGGATCTAGTGTATGCGCTATTATAAATTCTAGCCTCTTAAGTGGACTGGTTCCTTTGTGTTTCAAGCACTCAGTTGTTCAGCCTCTTATTAAAAAACCTAATTTGGACCCATCTGCCTTGTCTAGTTATAGACCCATCTCAAAATTGCCGCTCACATCAAAAATCCTGGAAAAGGTTGTTTGTAATCAACTTTCTTCCTATTTAGCAGAGAATAATATCTTGGAAAAGTTTCAATCGGGTTTCCGAGCACATCACAGCACAGAATCAGCCTTACTTAAATTAACAAATGATATCCTCCTTAATTTGGACCGTAATTCATGTGTCGTTTTAGTCATGCTGGACCTTAGCGCCGCTTTTGACACTGTCGATCACGATATTTTAATAAAGTGTCTTAACACGGTGGCAGGGGTCCAGGGGAAAGCACTAGCTTGGTTTTCTTCCTACCTAAAAGATCGCTCTTTTGCTGTCCAATTAGGTAAGTCAGTGTCATTATCATCTCCCATTGCTACTGGTTTGCCACAGGGTTCCATCTTAGGCCCCATTCTCTTTTCACTTTATTTAGTTCCTTTAGATTTAATTTTAAAAAAATATGAAATCTCGTATCATTGCTATGCTGATGATACTCAGCTATACTTACCACTGAAACCGGGGGGATACGCACTCTCTAAACATCTTGTCAGCGTGTATGAGGGAAGTCAAACTATGGCTAACTAAAAACTTTCTTAAGCTCAATGAGGACAAAACAGGTTGTCCTGTTTGGCAAGCCTGGTAACATTGAATCCTTCAAAAATAATCTGAGTTGTCATTTTCAAAATTTATCTCACTGTGTGAAAAACCTTGGAGTTATTTTTGACCCAGCACTTAAATTTGAAAAGCAAATCAACTCCGTTGTAAAATCAAGTTTTTTCCAATTATGCCAAATTGCTAAACTTAAACCGATTTTGTCATTTAAGGATCTCGAGACTGTTATTCATGCTTTTATCACAACACGCCTTGACTATTGTAATTCCCTGTACATGGGGGTAAATCAGTCCTCTCTGGCCCGTCTGCAACTCGTTCAAAATGCAGCTGCTAGACTCCTTACCGGAACAAAAAAACGTGACCATATTTCTCCAGTCCTGGCTTCATTACACTGGCTTCCTATCAGGTACAGGATCCATTTTAAAATCCTACTGTTTGTTTTTAAGGCTCTTCATGGTGTGGCCCCACGGTACATTTCTGAATTGATTAGTCCATATAATGCAAACAGGTCTCTTCGGTCTTCTAACAAACTACTGCTTAAAATTCCCACCTCACGTTAAAAACATAAGGGTGATAGGGCTTTCTCTGTTGCTGCCCCAACTTTGTGGAACTCTTTGCCCTATGAAATTAGATCAGTGTCTTCAATTGAGCAGTTTAAATTGTGCCTTAAGACCTATCTTTTTTCACTTGCTCATGACTGCAAGTGATACGTCAATCAGTTCAATAATGTGGTTTATGGTCTATGGCCTTCTTAGTGATTTATCTTATATTTTTTATTAGATTTTATTGTAGGTTCAATTTTATGTATGTATATGTGTGTGTATGTATATATGTATGTATATACGGTATGTACATATATGTATGTGTATATGTGTGTATATGTGTGTGTATGTATGTGTATGGATATGTATATATATATGTATGTATATGGGTGTGTGTATGGATACTGTGTATACTTTTTTAATCTGTTGTACAGCACTTTTGGTTAGCCTTGGCTATTTTAAAATGTGCTTCATAAATAAATTGAATTGAATTGAATTGAATAAATTGTGCAGATGTTTGAGTTCTTGGACAAGAAGAATTATGGTAAACAGACTGCGGTTAAAGATAAAAAAAATTGTTCCTGGATGCTATGGGCATTTCCGATAGCCAATGAACACTGCCATTGGCTGTTCTGCTAAACTTTAGTTGTTTACTGTGTGAACTGAATAGTCCTGCTAATTGGTTCTCATGAATAATCTGAACACCTCTTCCAAATTTCCAACCTCTTCCAAGTTTTGTAGCAAGTTAAAATTGAAAAGAACTTTATTCATTATTATTGCTTTCTGGAGTTGACCAGAGGATTTCCCCTTCTGAGCCTTTTTTCCCCTCAAGATTTCTTTCATATTTTTCATTTATATTTTGGCCATTTGGCAGATGTTGTTAACCAGCATGATGTACAAAATTGCTTTATTATGTCCTCGTAGAATGCATCTTAACCAGTGCAGTAGGTTATAGCTGAACTAGAATACTGTTTAAATATACTAATCAATGGTGATACCTAATAAGGCAATAACTGCAAAAACAAAAAATATTTTAAAATGCGTGTTTCAGAGAATGACAACTGGTTGTCCAAAGTTATGCTCTGGCTACAAGCAGGTGTAGATGGTTGCACCAGGGAATGGGAGATACTGGGATGTACATAAGTTTAGAGCTTCAAGTTGTGGGCTTTCGTCTGTGATACAAAGTGATGCAATAAAGCATGCTGAGATATTCCTGGAAACCTGAGCATCAGACGGTGAAGAAAGGAAATTATTTGGGTGTTGCGAGCATAACTGTGATAGGAGAAGCCTTAAGAAGATATAATGTTACCAAGAGAGCAAGTATATAAGGAGAAGAGGGCCAAGCACTGAGCCCTGGGGGACTCCGTTGGAGCATCTACTTGGATTGGATGTGGATCCTCTTTACGTTACCTGACAGGACTGGCCATTCCATGCAGAGCCGTTCATACCGTGAAGGGAGAAATGTTCTCGAGGCATTTTCTCAAGTCCAAGCCACTGGACTTGGATTCTCTACATATGTGATTTCAGTTGTTGTTGTTTTAAATCTGCTTTGTGAAAATCATCAAACAATTTTGTGAGGGTATTTCATTGCAATGCACTTGTGCAGAGAAGGGTTAAGGGTTTAGTACCTGAGAGATGAAGGGATGCGGGTTTAGTACCTGAATGGGATGTGGGTTTAGTACCTGAGAGATGAAGAGATGTGGGTTTAGTACCTGAGAGGGATGTGGGTTTAGAGCCTGAGAGATGAAGAGATGTGGGTTTAGTATCTGAGAGATGAAGGGATGCTGGTTTAGGACCTAAGAGGGATGTGGGTTTAGTACATGAGAGATGAAGGGATGCTGGTTTAGTACCTGAGAGGGATGTGGGTTTAGTACCTGAGAGATGAAGAGATGTGGGTTTAGTACCTGAGAGATGAAGGGATGTGGGTTTAGTACCTGAGAGATGAAGAGATGTGGGTTTAGTACCTGAGAGGGATGTGGGTTTAGTACCTGAGAGATGAAGAGATGTGGGTTTAGTACCTGAGAGATGAAGGGATGTGGGTTTAGTACCTGAGAGATGAAGAGATGTGGGTTTAGTACCTGAGAGGGATGTGGGTTTAGTGCCTGAGAGATGAAGAGATGTGGGTTTAGTACCTGAGAGGGATGTGGGTTTAGTGCCTGAGAGATGAAGAGTGTAAATATGGTTGTGCTTCTTTCCCGTCGTCTTCATTCATAAAAACACCAGTGTTGCATTATGCAGGAGCTCACCTCCTTTGCCATTTTTGGAGCGAGGGTCCTGCTTGCTTGCTGTTGCTAGGCAACATGAATTATTGCTGCATCTATGACAAGACCTCAAAGTGTTGCTGGTTTAATCAAATTTTTTGTTGTTGTTTCATTTGATCTCATTATCTGTTCTTACATCAATGCTTTCATCTCAGTTTTTTTTGCTTAACTAGTCTAATACGGTTTGCTATATTTCAAAACGTTTCGTTATTAAACATAGTTAACTGGGGTAATTATTAATCGTTTTAATGCATTTTTATGAAACTCAGTGCAAGCAACTAAAGGATAACATGATCTAAACTAAACTACCTCCCCCTTTTCGTTGAAAGCTGTTTGTCTTGCGGTCAAACGTAATAATGCATCTTCCACGTCTACCTAAGCAAATAATGCATCTTGTATTTCAACCAGTCACACGACCTCACTATTGCAGCATTGGACAACACATCACGTTTTAATATTCGAGACGTAGGGTGTCCGCGTGCCGCAAATTCTGACCAACTTTCTAAAAATAGGTTGCCTTGACGTCACGCAACCAATCACGGATTAGTCTAGTGGGAGGGGTCTGCAAGGCCATTCGGTTCACTAAATCTCTGAGAGTCATCTGCTATCACAGATAAAACAATTTCTGCGTTTGATAGCTAATATATATATCACAAACAGAAAAACAAGCCCTAGAATTAAAAAAACTTGTTATAGTAAACGAAAATGAAAATATGTGACGTTATTTGTCAGTTCGTGGGGGAGGAATACAATCGTGCAGACAGATTTCAGTTGACAAATCACAACGCCACTTGCACTGAACGTTTAGCTGCGCGTCCAATCGTCGGCGACCTTTAACGTCACGTCACACACGGCGTGACCAATAGCAAACGTCGAGAGGTGGATCCGCACGAAGCAGGAGTTCCCACTAGCTGTGGATGGAGGATTAATGGTGGGGCTTTGACTGTCGAATTATGCCAACAAGATAGTACAGCTACAAGACCGAATCGGCGCGTTAACCTAGAACATTTTACGGCCACGGAACAGACGATATTTAAGAAAGCGATCGGCTTATTGGTCGCATTTGCACAACGGAGGCAGGAAATAAGGCTTGTGTCGCGCCGAAGGCCTTGGTGAGAGCTGGCGGATCGAGAAAAGGAAGAGAGAGAGTTAGCTAGCTGGCTAGCAGCGCGCGCGAGGCTAACACAGATCCCCTCAGAAACCGTCTGCGTCGCGAGCTAGCGAGCGCGCGCTGTTTGGCTAGCTAGCGCTCGTCCGCTAGCCGGCTAGCTAGCCACCACAGCCTGTTAGCCGACCCCCCCTTCACCCCCCCCCCCGGCTGGCTCGTTTCATAGCTCCGTCGTTAAATCGGGAGAAGACGGTCTCTGGCACTCGGCGAGTCGACTAGTTATGGTTATAAATAGCTAGCTAGCGCGGCGGAATCGTATGCTCACTCGGGGACGGGATCTGAAGACCGCTGTGAGACGCTGAATCGAGGGATCTCCTGCCTGGGCCTGCAATCATGGGCAACGCGCCCACCGCCAAGAACAAGGGCAACGAGATGGAGAGCGGTGAGTGTGTTCCCGGGGGTTGGGACCGGGGATTAGGTAGTCAGCAGAAATGAAATGATGAGAATACAGGAGAGATGATTGAGATTATGAGATTGAGATTATGGTTCGGTTTGATAGCGCTGGAGGGGAAGGTAGAGGGGAAGGGCCTGATGATGTAGCGCAGATGGTTCACCTCCTTCAACACAACAGCACTTCTCGAGTGAATGGCCCCACCGTGGGTACTTTTCTTGATGGGCTTCTTGAAAACTTTGTATATATAAAAAAAAAAGTTTTGGATTTTGAGAAAATTGCAACAAAAACTTTTGGTGATTTTGGATGTTTTGTGGCTTTGGGTGCGAAGGTTTCCCACGACGGCTGATTTTTATTGAAGTCTGGACAAGATGATTTATGGGGCCTGGTCATCTTGAGCAGAAACTCTTGGTTTGTGTGAGAATGACTTCTTTGAGGTTCCTCACACTGAGTGCTGTTTATTGTTGAGAAACGTTTTTAGAAAGGACGTTATTTGTATATTATGTTAGTATGGGTCACTTGGCATTAGAAACGCTCTGATATGAGGAACCTTAAGTCTCAGAGACGTTGCTGAAAACTGGTGTGAATGAAGTAGAACTAAGCAGTTATTTCTTAGCTGTCTGGGGTTTAACTAATATTAAGGGCAAATGTTGACGTTCACTTTTCTTTATTTAGCTGTTTTGTGGCTTGGTGAGCAGGACTGTAAGGCCATATGGGAGAAGTGCTGTTGAGTCACATGGTGGCCTGTGTGGTTATAATGCAACAGGTTGAGAGTTCAGTCCCAATTTTGGACAGATCTTCATTGGTGCAGTAATCCTGCACCTTTTTGTTTGTCAGTACGTGAGGTTGCTGTGGACAAAAGGGAGTTGACTCATAGCAAATAGTATAATTTCTGCACAATGAGTGTAGGCTCATTTACTGTGAAGTTAAGATATTCCTGCTATTTCTAGGTAGTTCAGTGGAGTATTCAGAGTTGAAGTAAATATTACATTGCTCATAGAAGACAATTAGAAGTTTTTAATTTAATTATTGAAACTGGATTCATAATTTCTTTTCTAACTTCACAACACTCCACACTTGGGAGAAAGGTGAGCCCTGCATATGTTTGAGATTTAAGTTGAGGAAACCTGAAGCATAAACAGAACCTTCATATAGGAGGGCCTGATGTGTTGGTGGTGGGCGTGGGAGGGGACTGCTCTGGGCTTGGAGGGTGGGGTTGGTTGTTGGGCTGGGGGTGGGAGTTGTGAGTTGTGGAGGCGGGGTCATGTGACGAGGCTTGGGTGTG
The DNA here is from genome assembly GCF_052324685.1 of Brachyhypopomus gauderio. Classification (NCBI taxonomy): domain Eukaryota; kingdom Metazoa; phylum Chordata; class Actinopteri; order Gymnotiformes; family Hypopomidae; genus Brachyhypopomus; species Brachyhypopomus gauderio. The sequence continues at coordinate 26,097,105 of NC_135216.1, forward strand.
TGAGTTTTTTGTGGGTTCTTTTGTTGTTGTTGTTGTTCCCCGGGCTAGTGTGTGACGGCGTGGAGTCTGTTGAACGTCATGTGATGGCGAGAGTTCAAGACAAGACCACTTTGTTTTCACCCTGCTGATGCAGCGCTGCAGGCTGACATGCTGCCTTCCCCTCTAGCCTCTCTTTGTTTTTGTTTGTTTGTTGTTTTATAAACCCCCCCAAAAGGTCGAAGGGTGATTTTTCATCCGTGTGGCCTGAATGTCTCCAACTTTCTTGCCAGCGAGATTAAAAAGGTGGGAATTTGAGCGGAACTCGTTGTTCTCTGTGGTGTTTAATAGACTGTAACGTCTACTGAACAACTCGAATGGCTGGAGAAATAAACAAACCTGAAGTGGCTGGCTGTTCCCGCGTGTCCCCTCCCCGAGTCCCGGCTGTGTGGCGGGGCAGGTATGTGTGAAGGGAGCCCATGTTGCCCTGCCGGTGATTGGACCCATGTGTGAAGAGCAGCTGTCTATTGACACGTGACCCAATGTCATTTGAGCGAGGCTGACCGATTCGCTTGTTCCCGCGATGTTAACGTGAGAGAGAAGGATGCACGTGTAACTGTGCACTGTCACAGCCTCTGTTTAGGTTGGGGGGAGGGGGGGTGGGGTGTTTCCGCTCATGGTGTCCCTCACGTCCTCGTCATGGGTGGGACGCCCTGATCCCTAGAGACAGGTGCAGAGACTGCACTTGGAGTCGCAGTTCCCATGTAAGGGTCACTTCTTCTGCAGGCGCAGCTAGAGAGGACAACATGGCTGCCCCCTAGCTAGCTAGAGAGAGAGAGAGAGAGCGGCGAGTTGGGTTCACAGTAAAGCTTGAGGAAGTCTCTGGCCACAGGAAGAGCTGGGGGGGGCAGGATATGCAGGGGCTTGGCCATACGACCTACACTGGGATCCCGCACACACACATGCTGGAGTCAGGACCGTGTGGAGCCTCGTGCAAGAGGAGTTCCCGGCAGTTGAAGCCCCGGGGTGGGATCAGCGTTTAGCGCGAGCATGTCCATGTTGCAGAGGCTGGCCGGCAGGCTGCTCCAGCAGGTGGGTCCCTGCCTCGGGGACACGGGCAACGGGCAGGGCCTTCAGCACCGACTCCAGGATCAGCCAGAGGCCTTTGTTTCTAGTAAGTGGCTGAGTTTGTGCAGGCGGAGCCTGGCGTTGGGGAACGGGGTGAAGCAGCAGGTACGATCATCTCTAGTTCTCTAGGACTTGCAAGACTGGTCAAAGTTGGCCAATCAGTTTTCTTTAGCAGCAAATTGGACATTATCTTTGTCCTTTTAAAAATGTCTTGATAAGGAAAGACATTGTTCTCGTGCTGGAGAGATCAGGTAACAGCTACTGCTGCTGGTGCCATTTTAGGTATCGTGATTGTATTAGGTAATGTTTAATATACTTTGCTGTGGAAGCTCGGTGGACTAATGCGAGTCTGGTAATGCGTGCACACACACACACACAAAGCCCTTTTTATTCACCCCCTAATGTTTGCTGTGTTGCCTGGCGTTGAGCGCGTCACACAGGAGTTCCAGTGAGGCTCTGTCTCCGTCTCCACGGAGACCTTTCGACGGCTCCTGCTTCGTGAGCACCGGGCGCTCTTCTGCTTTGGTCTGCCAGGCGCGCGGGACGGCGTGGAGCCCAGAGCGGCACAGCGTACTGTTTATCAGCTGTTTTCATGATGTTGACCTCTGCAAAATCAGCACTGCAGATGGCTGCAATATGTCAGTTAGCTCTCTGGTTTTATTTATTTATATCGGTTTTGTTAGTCTTGAACAAACGTTTCAGACATACTCTGTTTGTTTCTTGCAATCGCAGCGTTCGGAATATTCAACAAACACAAGACTTTGGTCAAAATAATCGGGGCCTGTTTTGACAGTCAAGGATTCACATGCGTGTTTAGAAAATATTCCAGATTAGAAGTGACCTCAAACTGTGCTCGTTGAGATCTGTTCCCTTCTCCTGGAGATCCACCGTCTTTCCCCCGACGTGGACTCCTGCTCTTTGAGTTCGGAGCTGCGGCCTGTAGCCCGACGTCTGGTCCTTGTGCGGTCCGCTTACCCAACGTGCTTTGTGGGCACGTTCCAGAGGTCACGCCCGTCCCTGCTTGCGAGCGTTTGGTCTGTGATTTGACACACTGTTGAGGCGGGGCTCTGGCCGTGTCTATAAATATCCCTTTACGCTACAGTTCACCATTATGTTGGCTTGCGTAATGGTGACTGTTTTATTGTCTGCCTGCCCTTCGCTTCCTGAACGCTCCTCAAAGAGGTCGCGCTCCTCCAGACCACGCCAGCGTTTGTTTTGCGCTGCTCTCTGCCAAGCGTGCTAACATGCAGCCAGATAGCATCGACACAGGGCTACAGGTATAAAAGCACCGTTGCCTGGGGCTCATTACTCTGCAAATAAGGGCTGCTTTTGATGTGTGTGTGTGTGTGTGTGTGTGTGCGTATGTGTGTGTGCACGGGTGCATGCTGGCGCTGGGATACATTCGTTCTCCGTGCAGCCCTGGACGACTCGTGTGTGTGTGTGTGTGTGTGTGTGTGTGTGTGTGTGTGTGTGTGTGTGTGCAGGCTCGTAGACCCAGGGGCCGCTGCCGCCCTCCCCCAGGTGCTTAGGCGGGTCGCCTGGACCGCTGTGTGTCCGGAGCAGAGAGGGACCAGCACTGTTTATCACCTCCGGGACTCGCTGGAAACCATCTCCACTGTTGTGGTCTGGCTCCTCCCCCTGCTGACCAGGCCTTGGTCATGATCAATAGTGTGTGTGTGTGTGCGAGCTCATGTTTGCTTTCTGCTTTGTGTATCCTACATTTACGGCGGCCGTGTGAGCAGAATAAATATTGATACAAACGGAACATGGGTCCAGTTGATGGGGTCGGGTAACATCTGTACAGACCTGCGTTGAAGAGCAAGGAAGAGACGTTTTAGTTCACTCCGCAGAGAGAGACGGAGGGGCAGCTGGAACCGAGAGAGGGAAAACCAGACCCGGAGTCTGGATGGAGATCGGACCAGCCGTGAGGCTGCGAGGAGGAGGAGGAGGAGGAAGAGGGTGACAGGCGGTGCTGATGTGCGACCGCCAGATCTGCGGGAGACGTAAAGGGACACGGGAGCGCCCGGACACTCCCACGCTCCCCGTGGACGTGAGGGGGGGAGGGAGGACCCACCGTGGGAGTCTGACACTTCCCTCTGGTAGCCATGGCTGCAGGTTGAAAGAGAGGCCAGCTTAAAGGCAAGCAGTACTCTCCTAATGGGCTGGAGACCCACTGGAGCTAGTGCTAGAAGTGTGTGTGTGTGTGTGTGTGTGTGTGTGTGTGTGTGTGAGATATGAATTTGATGATTTAAACATCTACTTTTTAGTATATATGCTGCTTCCTCCTCTTATTAATTCAGAAGCACTTTGCCTGCACAGCTGATGAAGTACCTCTCAAATATCCTGTTTCTCAGGAAACTTTGTACTTTACTACAATTTATATATATATATGTATATATATATGTATATATATATATAAATTATATACATGTGGTTATACATTTATGTAGAGAATGCGAAGATACTTTAGTAAAAGATGTAGGTGAGGAGTATAGGTTATAGTAAACCAGTGTGATTCAGCAGTTTCAGGTGGTGTTTTTGAGTTTAGGAGCAGCTCTGAGCTGTGAAGTTTTGTGTGCTCTCTCCTCAACATGCTGGATAAACGTTGATCGTGTTGTCTCTCCCTCCTGCTGCAAGAGTTCTGTCATCCTTATCTGAATGGAACAGAGATGAGAATTCAGCCCTGTGTGTGTGTGTGTGTTTGTGTGTGTGTGTGCTTCTAATGGAGGAAGGGGCGTGGCTCTTCCAGCGGACCACAGGGGAAACTTTGGCGATCGTGTGAACTGACACGCTCAATTCCACTCGCTGTCCCCTCCAGCCCTGCCTGCTCTCCGACGAGGCCCCTCCCCTCTGGCAGTAAGGACACGCCCATGCCGGTATCTGCCATCCAGTGCTAAGGGGCTGGGCTCCCTTTAGGCCTGCAGTCCTGGCGCTGCGCGCTGGAGAGTTTGTAGCTCCTCCCAGGGGGTCGTGACACGCAGGACCCTGGGGTGGGGGGGTAGAGGGGGCAGTACATTCAGAGTTCCCACACAGTCGTTAGTCTAATAACGATAAGTAGGCATGTGTGTAGCTTTGTATGCAGTGACTCAGTTGCAAAAGGGTGCGTGTTAGTAGGCGTCTCTGGGGGTGTGTGTGTGTGTGTGTGTGTTTTTAAAAGGTGGGCACGCCCAGTTCCTGATGAAGTACTAATTCAGAGTTCAGTAGTTCTCAGTGCTGATGCACTGCTGTGCAGACAGACGCGCGTCCCCGTAGTGCCAGATGCTGTTGCGACCGCGACGAGAGCAGACTGAACTCAACAGGAAGTGTCTGGTAACTGCTGTCGAATTGCTTTGAGCAGCAGAGGAAGTGAGAGGGAGCGTGAGATGGGCTTCACGTACCCGCCAGAACCAAACGAGGAAGTGGTCTCTCCTCGCTCCGCACGAACCAGCTAGCGCTCCGATTCCTCGTCGTTGGGGCCTGCTCAGAACATCGAGTCCCACAGTCCACCTAGAAACGACGCAGAGTTCTCCTCCAATGAACGCTGCGGACGATTGGTTCTCACTCTTCACTTGGCCCGTCCAATCGTTTGGCAGCTTGCTGAGGTGTGCATCATATGAGGATGGAGGGAAAAGCATTGGCTGGTAGGACTGTGGAAAGGCAGAGTTCTTGTTTACTTATTTGAAAGTAAATGCCTAGTGTGGTGAAGTAAATAAGTAGAATAATTTTGCAATGCACATAAGATTAATTAGTGCGTAATCTGCCCTTTGTGCTGTTGAGGAGCTCTGTGTGTGTGTTGGGTAATCTTTTAGAATTTGTGGAATCTGACAAAGAAAGGGTGTGACAACTGTCTTTCTGTGGTGTGCACGGAGGACGTGTCTTTGGTGTGGTCCAACTGAGTTGTGCCACTTGTTCTCAGGCCTGTATACCTGACAGGTGTATGTTACAGCAAAAACTATCCAGGAGACCCCAAAGTCCAGAACGCACATGGATTGTACTGGTCGTATCTAAACATTGATTGTAGGAGGCTTATCTGGCTGGTGACTGTTGACACACTCGTCGATGAAACTTTGCTGTTTTTCTCTTTTATAGTGAAGGAGTTTCTTGCTAAGGCCAAAGAAGATTTCCTCAAGAAATGGGAGAACCCTGCCCAGGTAATCTTGGCCCTGCAAACAGATGAGCAAATGTACACGTCTCGTATTAAAGGTGTGTGCTTGGGTGTGTGCGCACACCGCGTTTGATGCGCTCACCATGTGTCGGACGTAGAGTGTGATGACGCGCCTTCTCTCTGGAGACAGGGGTTCATAACTGATTGTCCGTTCTTAATTGTAAGACGCTTTAACTCTGCAAGTTACTCTGAAGCGGACCGTCTGCTAAATGCCCTAAATGTAAACGGCATTAAAACATTTTAAGTCGTCTCTTCCAATAATCGGTTCATATCTACACTACGCATCAGTGGAGGCCTATTGTCTGCTGCGTATGGATTTCCAATATGTTATCGATATGTGCTGAGATCAACGTGTGTGTGTGTGTGTGTGTGTGTGTGTGTGTGTGTGTGTTGGTGTTGTGTTTGAACTTCGCCCCTGATGCTCCAGAACACGGCGTCCCTGGACCAGTTCGACAGGCTGAAGACGCTGGGCACGGGCTCGTTCGGTCGCGTCATGCTTGTCAAGCACCGGGAAACGGGCCTGCACTACGCCATGAAGATCCTCGACAAACAGAAGGTGAGCAGCAGCGCTGTAGCAGGACGGGATGGTCAGCAGGGCGGTGCTGCCTGGAGCCGAGAGGGTCGTTTGTGTGATTGGTTGTTTCTTGTGGCTCCGTGGCTGTTTTGGTTGTAAGGGATTGGCTCTTTGTTGGGTGCGACTGGCTGTAGAGGGTTTAAAGCCTGGTTTATACTTGACGTGGCGCAAGGGTCTGTGACGTAATCGCGGTGGCTCGTGCACCTCTCGAATTTTGTAACTTCGCGTTGCATTTACATGCTGCGTAAAGTCTCACGTAATTTTGTAATTACGTAACGCGAGACTTCACCACGACTTAGAATCGATTTTGGGACATTTAAAATCGATTCTGAATCGTAGTAAATGAGAATCGATTTTTGATATATGAATCGGATTTTTTTGGCACACCTCTAGTCCCAAAATCGATTGCAAGTCCTGGTGAAGTCTCGCGTTACGTAATTACAAAATAACGCAAGACTTTACGCAACAGGTTCTGGGACACACTCATGCGCGGAAAAGTTTCAAAACAGATGGAGGAAAGATATTCAACCTGTCCCGTCTTCGTTTAAGGCAAAAATATGGGTTAATTTTGGTTTTTACCGAATGCCAGGGAAAACCGAACTTGACACAATGTAGCTTGTGTGCAAGGCTTGTGTGAGCACAGAAACGTACACACCGCGTGAAATAATATAGAGAAGGGTGGACCCAAGTGCCGGCTTGCAAGAGCAAGACGTTTGACACTTGTCAAATGTATTAGCGAGAGAGAAATGCGCACAGCGACCCAGAACGAACAAACAAAACAACGCGGAAGACTCAACGCGCAAAAGAATAGAAACCAAAACCATGAGGGCACGGAGTAAATAGAAACAGAAATAATATATAGAAAAAATAGAATAATAATAGAAAAAAAAAACACTGAAAATACAACGCGTGGAAAATAACACTCAACTGTAGAGAGGCGGGAGAAAGAAACAAAACAACCGTAACTAAAAAACAGCGGGGATATATGCAACGCGACCAAGTACGAAAGGGAAGTAACTGGCAGCAGGCAATGCCGCAGCAAAATAAAACCATTCCCAAAAAATAAAGGAAAAATGGATAGGAAGAAATACAGGATTGGGAAAACTTGAGCTGCCTCTAGCAACGGATGGGGGAACAGCATCCGAGCCAGCCCTGACAGCTTGCAAAGTGAAGCTCAAGAATTTTGGTAACACAACAAAAAGCATTTTACTTTACCAAAGCACTTTATTTTTGTTAATTAAATGTGAGACACTTTATTTTCTGTATTTGTCATTCTGTCTTGCAAAGCAGACTGTAGTAGATCATGCAGATTTTATAGACCGAAGCAGAAATTTTTATAAATCAATTGTTTTTTTAATCGAAAATAGTTTTGAATCGAAAATCGATTTTGAATCGAATCGTGGCCCCCAAAATCGGAATCGAATCGAATCGTGAGATAGTAAACGATTCCCACCCCTAGTTCATACACCTTAACAAGGTGGAATTCAAGCACTTGTATGTCACTTTCAAGGTCCATTTCAATATTAAAATTTTTTTGCTTAAGTTAAATATTTATACATTTATACAAAATGATTGGAAATGATTCGTTTTTTATCACATTATTTAATGGTTGTTTATTTTCAAAACGCCCAATCTTAATGTCTTCACGTTCTCATGTTTCGTCCTGGAATAACAAGAGGCTCGTATTTGTTAACGTAATACAAGAGAACTGTTCAGTCAGACAGATATTTGTTGTGAAACCAAGTAGTTACAATTTCAAGCATTATCAAGTACTTTATCCTAAATTCCAGCACTTTTCAAACCTGAAACACAAAGCAACATTAAAATTTGTCAGGTTCCCCTTTTTTTTCAGGTTTTTGATGGGTGTTTCTTTGTACTACCATATATCGTTTCGGACAACACTGCAAAAAATGTGACGCAGCAAGTATAAATGCTTCCGCCGTTTGTGGAGGTTCACGCGAGGTTTGCGGAGTTGCGCGCTACGGTCACTCGCGAAAGTATAAACCTAGCTTAAGGGAAAACCTAGCTTAAGGGACCGGCGGTTGGTTGGGTGGTTTAGCTTGTTTGCCGTGTGTGGAGTGTTGGGCTTGATTGTTGCAGCTGTTTGGATGGTTGTGGTGTTGTCACTGGGACGCTGTCTGTGTCCTTCAGTGTCACTGAGATGCTGTCCACTGTCCTTTCAGGTGGTCAAACTGAAACAAATAGAACACACACTGAATGAGAAACGCATCCTGCAGGCCGTCAGCTTCCCCTTCCTTGTGCGGTTGGAGCACTCCTTCAAGGTACTCTGTGTGTGTGTGTGTGTGTGTGTGTGTGTGTGTGTGTGTGTGTGTGTGTGTGTGTGGAGCACTCCTTCAAGGTACAGTGTGTGTGTGTGTGTGTGTGTGTGTGTGTGTGTGTGTGTGTGTGTGGAGCACTCCTTCAAGGTACAGTGTGTGTGTGTGTGTGTGGGTGGAGCACTCCTTCAAGGTACAGTGTGTGTGTGTGTGGGTGTAGCACTCCTTCAAGGTACAGTGTGTGTGTGGGTGGAGCACTCCTTCAAGGTACAGTGTGTGTGTGTGTGTGTGGGTGGAGCACTCCTTCAAGGTACAGTGTGTGTGTGTGGGTGGAGCACTCCTTCAAGGTACAGTGTGTGTGTGTGGGTGACAGTAGTGGAGACTGTAATACAATCAGTTATTGCTGTTTCAGTGATGTGCCACTGATCGGCCTGTGATGGTTGTGTGTAATTGTGTTTGTGTGAACTTCAGGACAACAGTAACCTGTACATGGTGATGGAGTATGTCCCAGGAGGAGAGATGTTCTCACACTTGAGAAGAATCGGCAGGTTCAGGTTAGACTCAACCAGACCAGCACAACCTATTGGAAATACTGCTGATCAATCAGTTTGTTTAAAGGAGTTCTCTCTCTCTCTCTCTCTCTCTCTCTCTCTCTGTCTCTGTCTCTGTCTCTCTGTCTCTGTGTGTAGTGAGCCCCATGCACGCTTCTATGCTGCCCAGATCGTGTTGACCTTTGAATACCTTCACTCACTTGACCTCATCTACCGTGATCTGAAGCCTGAGAACCTGCTAATAGACCAGCAGGGCTACATACAGGTAACAGCACATACAGGTAACAGCACATACAGGTAACAGCACATACAGGTAACAGCACATACAGGTAACAGCACATACAGGTAACAGCACATACAGGTAACAGCACATACAGGTAACAGCACATACAGGTAACAGCACATACCTGGCAGCTAAAGCAGACATTTGCATGCAGCTAAAGCAGACATTTGCATGTTTAAGGCCCAGAATGCATTTGGTCTGTTCTCAGGTCAGTCTTGCTCTGCCCTGCTCTGACTAGCCTGATTCAGCACCTGAGTTAATCATCAGGGGGTTTAAACGTGTGTGTGTGGAAGCAGCCTAGTACTTTCTGCTGTGGGCCGAGCGTGAGAACCACCAGTGTATTGTTACACACAGGAAATGGCCTTTTTTCTGATTATATAAATAATAGTATATATAATGATAGCATAAATGATGGTATATTTGAGCCTTTTTTAAACGATCTAGTTTTAATGTAATTTTTTTTATCCCTCTAGTATTTGACATTTTACTTCAATGAAATTAGACTAGTTTTTGACACAAACACGTTCGACCTGAAGCCAGAAGCCGTCTCAAAGCATCATAACTCTGGAGTGATCAGGTCACAGTTTCACGATGTTGGCTGCAGAATCCCAAAAATTACAAATTGGTTACAAATGCTCATTTACAAACGGAAAGCCAATAGAAAGAACTAGCATGATGCAAAACTACTGTAGGGTAATTTATTGTAATTACCTTTAGGTAAAGATAGAAGCAGAACTGAGGTGCAGTAGTTTTGCGCTAGCTTTTTGTCCACAGTAAAGACATTTGGCGTGTTCACAGGATTAACGCCCGGCTTTTGAGTTAGCGCCGCGCCCGGCTTTTGAGTTAGCGCCGCGCCCGGCTTTTGAGTTAGCGCCGCGCCCGGCTTTTGAGTTAGCGCCGCGCCCGGCTTTTGAGTTAGCGCCGCGCCCGGCTTTTGAGTTAGCGCCGCGCCCGGCTTTTGAGTTAGCGCCGCGCCCGGCTTTTGAGTTAACGCCGTGCCCCTCCTGCACACAGGTGACAGATTTTGGATTCGCCAAGCGTGTGAAGGGCCGGACCTGGACGCTGTGTGGCACGCCTGAGTACCTGGCTCCAGAGATCATCCTCAGCAAAGTGGGTACCGGCCAGCGCTGACGAGGGGGGGGGGGGGGGGTGGCAAGCTCTGTCTCACTCTCCCCATCTCACTGTAACCGTCTCGCTCTCGCAGGGCTACAACAAAGCAGTGGATTGGTGGGCCCTTGGGGTGCTGATTTACGAGATGGCTGCTGGTTACCCTCCGTTCTTCGCCGATCAGCCGATTCAGATCTACGAGAAGATCGTCTCGGGCAAGGTGAGTGAAAGGAGGAACATTGTACCGCTGTCAGTTCGGAAAACCCTTGGCAGTGTGTGTATAGGGCTTCAAAGACTTAAAAATCAGTAGTCAGCAAAACTACTGAGAAAAAAATGACGGGGACAGAAGAACCTTCATCTCTCCTCCGATCTGCTCATGGTTCTCCTGGCTGCCTCCTGCTCTCCCCTGACCTTTCTCCGGGTCTGCTCATCTCCTTCCCCTCCAGGTGCGATTCCCCTCCCACTTCAGCTCGGACCTGAAGGACCTACTACGCAACCTGTTGCAGGTGGACCTGACCAAGCGCTATGGCAACCTCAAGAACGGCGTCAGCGACATCAAGAATCACAAGTGGTTTGCCACCACCGACTGGATCGCCATCTACCAGAGGAAGGTCTGTGTCTGACCTGACCCGACCTTCGCAGGAAGTCTCGAGTCTAGAACTTTCAGAACATCAGTTTTAATAGTAATGTAGTGTTCTGACCAGCAGGGTAATGCCGTCTCTCTTTGTGGGTGGGTGTGTTCCTCAGGTGGAGGCCCCCTTCATTCCTAAGTGCAAAGGTCCAGGAGACACCAGCAACTTCGACGACTACGAGGAAGAGGAGATTCGCGTCTCCTTCACGGAAAAATGCGGAAAGGAGTTTGCGGAGTTCTAGACCCGGCCAGGAGCAGCGGCAGGGGCGAGAGCGTCGGAGTGACATCGAGGGTGGGGGAGGTCGGCAGAACCAGAGAGAGATCATAGACCGGACTCGGCTTGTATTCAGTAACAACATCAAAAAAAAAAAAAAAACAAAAAAAAAAAACAAAACAAAACAGTGATGTAGACTCCACACACACACACACACACACACACACACACACACACACAGGTGGAGAGAGAAGGCGGAAAAACACAAACAAAAACACCACCACATCCTAGGAGCGAAAGCCAACAGTGTTGCCTTTCCGTATCGTCCATCCTTTACTATTGTACCTATTCGTTTCTAGCTTCTCCTCGGTTTCGTAGCAGGGGTGCTCCAGGTGGAGCTGCCCCTCTGGAGGGCAGCGGGGCGTGAAGTGGCAGCCCTGGCGCTGTGCTGGGTTCTGGTCCTAGGTAGCCACTCTCCGGGCGAGCGCAGCAGCCGGGCGAGGCTTGGCTCCCTCCGTCGGGTGGTTCTTTTATTCTTTTTTTGGGTCGTTCCGAGTCGGACTAGCCCGCCCGCGCTAGTGGCGAATAAGTACGCCGTTGTAGTGAGGCGCTTTTCTTCAGTACCGAGCTTCACAACACCACACCCCCCCCCCCCCTCCCCCTGATCTCCCACCATTTTTAGGCCGCTGCAAAATTCCCACTGTTCACGCGGCGTTCGCACCTGCTGTAAGCGCCGTCGACCACAGGAGGCACTGTTGTATCGTTCCTCCTTTTCCATCTTTTTTTTTTCCCCTTTGTTTTTTAAAACCCGTACACTTTCCAGGTTAGTGCAAATGCTAGCACGCTTTGCTCACCAGCCCTCCGGTCCGCCCCACACGGCAGGGGCCCCTCCGGTCCGCCCCACACGGCAGGGCTAGATGATCGCTGGTGTACGACTGCCATCAGTGTGCTGTCACACTCCCCCCGTCTGCCGTGACACATCTGTGCGCTGTACAGTCAACCGCAGCTCATCACACACATTTTTTTTGTTCAGTGTTGTCTGGGCATTTGAAGCCTGAATGATTTTGGAGTTTTTTTTTTCCCACCCAAAAAAAAAAATCCTCTTTTTAAATCTCAGAATGGAGAAGAGAATGTGAAACAGTTTGTTCAACCACAACGCGCTTGGTAGTTGCATTGGAGCTTGTGGATTTGCTGACAGTCAAAAGTCCCAAAGTACAATTTGCTGGGGGGGTTTGCAGAAATGGTGCATGTTCTAATTTTGACCCCAACACAGTGGTGGACTGGGCTGCGGCTACAGTGGGTTCCTACTGCAGACGTGACCGTCATCACCATGCAGTGTAAGCAGTGAACTCGGAGACCTCTGTTCTCAGATTCTCACAGTGATCGGTAAAGGGGGCGGGGCCTTTAGTTAGTCAACACCTTTGACATTATATGCAGTTATTTTGTTTCTTTTTTTTCTATAAAGTGCCCAGATTTCTTCACTAGTCTCTTGTGCTTCAAATCATTTTTGTTTGTTTTTTTGCTGACTGCAGGACATTTTCGTCGATATTGATTGATCTGTATAAAGATAAGTAGGCAGCGATCCTGAACCCTGACCTTTTAATTTAAGGCCCGTAAGAAGCTAACGTTCCTTGACCAGGGAGCTATGACGGCACGGAGGAACATTTTGGAGATGTGGTCATTCTTGCTCGTTAACTCTGTAGCACGCAGGACAATCTAAACCCAAGTAACTCAGTCATCATCCTAGTGCCCCATCACGTGCAATAATACAGACCATTTGTGGTTATGATTTAGTTCATTTTAATTCCTTATGAAAACATGTATGAAAACAGATATCGACTTTAGCTGTCTGTGTGGTCACACAGCGGTCACCATTATGCTGTTTGGTAGGCATCACACAAACTGCCCCTACTAAATTGTGCATTTCAGTGATTTGTATGTGATGTGATGAGGATTTTTGTTTTTGTTTTTTTGTTTGTTTTTTGTTTTTTTTAATTATTTTTAATAGTGTTGTTTAGGTTTATTCACTTTCACAGAGTGTTCACAGAGTCCACAGTTGGTGCCAGCATAACTCGGATCTTTGGAACAACCGTTTGTACTTCTTTGGCTTAAAGGACGGATCTCTTTTCGACACCGAATGGCTGTCAAGGGCAAAGGATGCCATTTGAGCAGTACTTGGGGATGTGTTTTGCTTCTCTGCGTCTCACGCTGCGGGATGCAGCACTCACCGAGGCCAACAGTGTACATGGCCAAACCCCCGTCACACGGCCTTTACTTTGTTGGGGTGTACAATTTTGCGGTGGCCAGCTGTCATGAACTATGGGGTTGCTTAGAACTCTTCCTTTAATATGAAAGAAAAAAGAGTTCATTTCACTTTGCTGTTGAGTGCCACCTGTTGGCTTACATGAACCACCACGGATCTTACTGTATGTGGGTTTTTTTTTTTTTTTTTTTGTTTAGTTTTTTTAATACTCCAAAGCATGTGCTAAAATGGATGTCCAAACAGGGGAAACGGCGCCACCTCTTGGCTTTGTATATCTTGTGTGCTGGAAAAAAAAAACTGTTCTAGAAAAGCTTACTGAAATGCTTTTTTCCCCCTATTAAATTGACAGACTTGGGCTTGGCTGCAGTGCTATATTTTGACATGCGAGTTTGAGGAGGACTGTCTCCGATTAATATACTTCGTCAGAACATGTGCACCACTGGTTCATATCAGCTTTTCCTTGGTTTTGTTTGACTATTGCACAGGACCATAAGTGTAAAGCCTGTTGAAACAACAAGGGTAAGGTTTTGGCCTGTTGTATCTTTGCGAGCGTGTGTATCAAGGGGTGGAGCTGGGTGTAGCCACGCCCTCCTACTCTGAGATGCCTTAGACACGCGGACCCTTCACACTCTGGAACACCTCAGCTAGTCTGTCCGGCTTCCAGCACACATCATCTACAATAGGATCTAATTGTTTTCCAATAACCAAAGAATTTGGGGAAATGCTCAGATGTACCACGTGTGACACTGATCTGACCAAGTATGTAAATAAGTGGTAATCTTGGATTGTTCAGCTGTGGCAGTCACCCTCCCCCCCATCCTCTTGATTCGCTGGTGTCCTCCGTCCCACTGTCTTCTTTTTTTGTCCCTTCGTTCTATTGTCAAGCGACTCATTTGTGTGCATTGGTCCAGGCTTCAAATCACCTTTGTGCACATCCAGTTTCTTACTCTCTTCTATTTGCTTTTTAAAATCATGAAGAAAAAAATTTAATTTACTTTTTTCATATTTTCTAAGTGTATTTTCAATAATGAGAAACTCTTTCCTCCCGACATGGGTATGGTGATGGTGTAGTCTATTGTACCTTTTCGGGAAACAATACTGTATATTCTGCCTTTAACAGTCTTAATTATTTTACCTTCTGGAAAACTTGACGGATACCCGTAAGACACATCAAATATGTTTAAAAAGACAAAAAAGTACACAGAATAATATTTTGCAACATGTATCATTCCAATAAAGTTTTAATTGTTAAAAATACACAAACGTGGGTCCCGTTTGAAATGTAAATAAAAAATTTCTAAAGGTATGTTTAAAACATAAACACTAGTGTTTGTCATAAAGTTTGATACAAGATGGGGTAAGCGAGCGTCATCGCTATTCCACCTTAAATCGCCCTTGTGGCGGCACGCACCATCTCCGTCATTCCACCTTAAGCGCACAATGTGACCAACGCACGCGTACAGTAATGTTTCCGCTCCTCTCAAACGGACTCGGAGCGCGACTTCTACAGGCGGCGTCGCGGCCACGATAACGCTGACGCACCCCGCACACCGTCGACCCGCTCACCCGCCAACCATGTCCGAACCGAGGTACCGCGAATGGATCCTGGAGACCATAGACTCGCTGAGGTCGAGGAAAGCGCGACCGGACCTGGAAAGAATTTGCAGGATGGTTCGGCGGCGGCACGGGTCCGAGCCAGATCGGACCTGTTTGGAACTGGAGAAACTGATACAGGAGCAAACGGTGCTGAAAGTGAACTACAAGGGCTCGATCTCCTATCGGAATGCGGCGAAGGTGCAGAGGGGGAGGCGGAAACTGGAGCGGACAACTGTTAAAGCCGCGGAGAAACACGCTGCGCTCCCCGACCTGAACACCGGCGACAGCGCTCTCGGTCCCGCCGACGAGGACCAGATGGAGGACATGGAAGTAAGTGAGGAGACCTCTGACCCTCAGGAGCACATCGACCGCATGCATAGAACCGAAGTAGTTTAGTTACTGGGCCGGAACAAATGCGGTTGAGCGTTTCTGAAAGTAATGGGGCGGATTAGTGAAACGGTGTCACCCAAAACTGGTGTTGGTGTAAAAAAACGACACCGCAAAAGCAAGTGCACATGAGAAGTGGCGCAGACGGGGAGCGGCACCACCTCGCCTGACCACCTACTAGCGCTAACAACAATGGAGCTTCTCCCCCTTGGGCTGGGCAGCTTCTCAAATACTTTTTTTAAGCACAAGAAAATTTCAGTCCGGCAAACAAATGTTTGCTTGCATTTGATAAGGACATTTTTGTGTGGACGATTGGGTTGATAAAGCCCGAGTGGGTTTTGCACGGTGGGGGTAGCGCGAAAGTCACCAAAACATCACGGATGTGGGGGACTGTCGCATTAGGACACCGTGTGGGAGACGCAGAAATGAAAGGTCAACTAGCACACGGCGCACATTTGCGCTCATATTTCACCAACTCGCACGACCTACGGCGCAATTTGTGCGAATTCAGGGAAAGTGGTGTGTGTGTGTGTGTGTGTGTGTGTGTGTGTGTGTGTGTGTGTGTGTGTGTGTGTGTGTGTGTGTGTGTCGGAGGAAACTAGAGCCTTCGTGCCGGAGCGAAGTGCGAACCAAGTCGGTGCGGCTCACGAACTCGCGGAGGACGTGCAGCCGGGACAGAGTCCCTTATTCCGGTAGGGCAAAAAAACGTAGGGACGATTTAGATATAAACGCTTTTTTTTACACATACGGCGAAAAGAATGAGCGCGTGATCGTTTACGATGTCTATATGGTCACAGGTCACGCGACAGTCAACAACATTGACGTGTGTTGGAAACACTGGTGTGTGTGTGTGTGTGTGTTTTCTGGGTCCCGGTAATGTCGGGCAGCCACGTTCAACGCTAGTTTTCTGAGTCTCGTCGCTCGCGCGGGCAGCGCTGCCTGTGCGCGCGGGGCGGGCTCTCTCGAGCGCCTGTGCGCGCGGGGCGGGCTCCCCCGAGCGCCTCTGCTCGCGCGCCTCAGCTAGGGCTGCTTTCACAAGGACACGCGCACACGCGTCGTGCGGGCGCACCGCGACCGCAGTATATACCCGCCACACTTACGAACACAAGTTCGTAATAATACAGTTAATAATGCGGCGAGCACGCGCCCGAGTTCAGCTTTGACGTCGCCATACGGCGCTGGGTTTCCTCTACATCAGGGTTTCCGCGTGTCCGATCAAAGCGTTAAAAAAATCGCAGTGTAGCTTTCTCCAGTTCGACACGATGGAGTGTGTGGCCTTGAAGGGAACTAGTACGAGTCGGCAATAATTCAGTTTAAGCAGTGCGACACGGTTTATCGCCCCACGGACAGCTGCACGCAGCACACACTGCGTTCATGCATTTGAATGCGTTTCAGGTCTCAACGTTGCGCGCTAATGCGAGTTCTGTCCGCGCTCCACGAGTGCACAGGTCGCCCATATTGACTGCGTGATGCATCCGTGCTTTTGTCGTAAACATCTGCAGTGTTGTAGAATTACGTGTAGAGAAAACAGTTAGTTTCAAAATCAAGGTGACGATTTACGTTTTAATAAAAAAAAATCCATAAAAGTTTTTAAATGCTGCTTTTGAATAGGGAGATAACAAGACTCAGAATGATGGTTCACTGCTGCCTTGCTTCTGACTGGCATACTTTAAAGAAATACTTTTTGTTTTTATTTACTATTACTCATGTTTGTCCAAATAAATGGAGCCTGACTTTTGCTAATTCAGAAATGTTTCACAAACAACCCTTTTTCAGGATGAGCTGTCCACTACAGCCGGTCTGGACAGCAGTATGGATGAAGAGGACGTCAGCCTGGACGCGTCCACCATGCAGAAGACCACCGACTCCGGCGTCAGCATGAGCCCCACCCCAGAAGCCTGCTCAGCCAGCGTCTCTGGGGGCTCCCCCAGCCCCGGACCCCCGGAGCCGGACCTCGATGGCACCCACAGCCTGCCTGAACACATGCGGCCCGCTGTCCAGAAAGACACAGGTATTCACCCGGCTCCCTGTCTGGATGGAGCTGTGTGTGTGTGTGTGTGTGGCACCGCTGTAGCGTGGCGGATCCGTGCTCACCTCGTCCCGTGTGTGTGTGTGTGATCCATGCTCACCTCGTCCCATGTGTGTGTGTGTGATCCATGCGCACCTCGTCCCGTGTGTGTGTGTGTGTGTGTGTGTGTGTGTGTGTGTGTGTGTGTGATCCATGCTCACCTCGTCCCATGTGTGTGCGTGTGTGTGATCCGTGCCCACCTCGTCCCGTGTGTGTGTGTGTGTGTGTGTGTGTGTGATCCATGCTCACCTCGTCCCGTGTGTGTGTGTGATCCGTGCTCACCTCGTCCCGTGTGTGCGCGTGTGTGTGTGTGATCCGTGCCCACCTCGTCCTGTGTGCGTGTGTGTGTGTGATCCGTGCCCACCTCGTCCCGTGTGTGTGTGTGTAATCCGTGCCCACCTCGTCCCGTGTGTGTGTGTGTGTGATCCGTGCCCACCTCGTCCCGTGTGCGTGTGTGTGTGTGTGTGTGTGATTCGTGCCCACCTCGTCCTGTGTGCGTGTGTGTGTGTGATCCGTGCTCACCTCGTCCTGTGTGTGTGTGTGTATGTGTGTGTGTGTGTCATCCGTGCCCACCTTGTCCCGTGTGCGTGCGTGTGTGTGCGTGCGTGTGTGTGTGTGATCCGTGCTCACCTCGTCCCGTGTGCGTGCGTGTGTGTGCGTGATTCGTGCCCACCTCGTCCCGTGTGTGTGTGTGTGTGTGTGTGTGAGATCCGTGCTCACCTCGTCCCGTGTGCGTGTGCCTCCTTCCTCACAGGGTCCCCGGAGCTGGAGCTGGCGTGTCAGCCGGCGGCCATCTGTCCGTCGGTGCAGCGGAGTGCCATGGCGGGGGAGGAGGAGGAGGGGCCGAGGGCGGGGGAGAGCGCGCTCACGCCCGATCAGCTGCTGCCCGAGTGCAGAAGCTCCCCGGTGAGCACGTCCGCATGGCACTTCTCCGCCAGCCGAGGGAGCGGGGATGGGGGTGTAGACCTGGACTAGCGGCTGGAGCGATATATCGTTTGGGGAATTATCACAGTACTGGCGTTCGTAATACTGATGGTGCAGAAGAAGGCGATATGCAAATGAGTCCTCTAACAAATCACAGCTTTTTGATGGTTCCTGTCAGCATCATGACCAATCACAGTGTGCCAGATGAGGCCTCTGTGGGTGTTCAGATGAATTATGGCAATTCGCACAATCCAATATATAAATAATTGTAGCCAAAGTGGGGACTATGTGGGCCTGTATTTAACCAGGTCACACTCAGTATTTACCTCAGTATTTTTCAAACATTAAGATATTATATGATGCATTGCAAGGCATTTCAGGATTTTAGAAGCCACCATTGGGCTGGAATGTTTTCCGACACAGACTTATTACGGCCCAGCTGCTGTAGGTCCCCCTAAAGCACCGTCATACCTGAACCGCCACTAACAACAACAGCAAGAGGACATATTTGGCATTTTCTTAGAATATTAGTTGTGAATGCCCCTGTCATACTCGCTACCGCTTCCTGACTGAGGCTGTTTTCCCACCCAGCACCAGGACGAGGCGGTCGGTTCCGGCCGGGCAGCCCACAAAGGCCCCGCCCCCCCACAGGAGGGTGAGTGATCCGATAGGGCGACCCGCTCACGCCCCGCCTAGACATTGGCCGCCCGTGTCGGCAGGCGGATGCGCTAAACTCCTTCTGCTTTCTCAGGTAAGAAGTGCGGCGAAGGGGAGGAGCTCACCTGCTCCCAAGGAGTCGAACCGGCAAAGAGCGGAGCGGCGGGGGGAGGAGCGTAAGTGGAGCGCTGGAGATCACACTGACGTTAATCCAATCCCAACGGTCTCCCACAGCTGCTTTTCCCACTTTGTTTTTGTGTTTGGGGACTATGCCGGCTTCTTCGTGAACAAAACGCTGTCGTAGCCCTGCGGTGTATTTGAAACTCCTCACACGCGGCTGTAGAAACAGCATCCCAAGTTCTTTACGCTCAGCTCCGAGTACACAAACCTAGAGCATTGTAAACATTGCTAATGCTTCTGCAGGTGTGGTCTTGTGCCAGCGGTTTTATGTCAGGAGAAATGTAGTGGGAAACTGATCGGATCAGAGCTCAACCCGAAGTGCGGTGGGGGGGGTCAGAGGGACGGACGGGGGGTTTTCTTGGACGAGAGGTGTGATGCTGACGTCCATATTTGGTCCACAGCCCACTGAAGGCTGAGGAGATGGCCCAGGACCCACTGCAGTGGAGCGTTGGGGACGTGGTGAGCTACTTCACTGCCGCGGGCTTCCCAGAGCAAGCAGCTGCCTTCAGGACGCAGGTCAGTGTCCCGCAGCTCAGCCTGGGACGTGACATGCCTGGGCATCCACTTTGCGGTTCAAGCTACGGCACTCTTGAGAGTGTCTCGGGTTTTGCGTTACTGTGCCGCTGAAATAGGAAACCACTGTTGTAAATGCATATCGTTTTAAAATAGTCTTTCTGTAAGCTGTAGTGTCTTGGCCAAATTACCTTTGGAGTTTGTATTGGTTGGTATTGGCGAGCCTTTACTCATATTGCCTTTCAGTCCACTGGGAAAAATGTTTGGACACCTCTGGCCTACTTAGTAATTTAGCCAGCAGAGGGCAGCAGGTATACATACAAAAAATATTTTTGAAACAGGTAGGTTAAAAATCTACAGGTTTCATTTTTCTATTACAAATGTTTTGGTGTTTACAAGCTATTAATTAGATATATTAGATCGTCTTTGAGGAAGAGACGCTTATGTACTTTATGAAGGTTATAGAACAGTGTTTCAGTGGACTACACGCAGCAGTTGTTGTGTTTTAGTGGAGGATCTCCAGTGGTGTCATTTTGAAAGATCTTTATTAATAGTTCTTTTCCTGACAGTCTGTCCTAGTCTGTCTGAGCACACGTTGTCACCAGCAGCTTCCTCCATCTGACCATCCACAGGAGATCGACGGGAAGTCCCTCCTCCTGATGCAGCGCAGCGACGTGCTGACAGGCCTGTCAATCAGACTCGGCCCCGCCCTCAAGATCTACGAGCACCATGTCAAAGTGCTTCAGAGGAGCCACTTCCAGGAAGACGCCGACGTCTTCTCCTAGCCACGCCCCCATCTGCTTCCCAAGGCAGACTGAAACCACACCCAGTATGAAGGGGCGGGTGGGGGGTGTTTGTCCTCCGACACAGGGCAGAGAAAGGACTCACTATGCTCTCAATCTCACCCCTCTCCCCCAGGCTGAATGACCTCCTCACTGCAGGTTACCGTTTACCCCTGACCCCCCCACCCCCCCAACTTCCCTGATCCTCCATCTCAGATGGCAGGTGACACCACCCAGCTGTGGAGTGGTGATACCATGTTTGTGTGTGTGTGTGTGTGTGGGGGGGGGGGGGGGGGGGGTTCTTTTGTTCATTTTTTTAAGTGGGGTTGAGGCAGGGGGGGGGGGGGTCAGAGTTTTTTCCTCCAACAGTATTGCTTTTCTTTTGACTTACAGTATCTCAGTAATATATTTTGTTTGTGAAATTCTATAGAGTTTCCCCCATTGATTTTAATATGTACAGCAGTGGGGTGTTTGTCCCTGTTTAAACGGGAATGTCAAGTTAGGAAATAAAATTCAGAAAGCTTTCAGAAAGCGTCACATTCTGCTCCATTTGTGTTTTTAAATGTCTCCTGAATACGATAACAAACCTTCAACCATCTTACAGCCACGATAAATGGAAGATTCCCCGTTATTTCACAGGCCTAAGAATCAGAAGAGGGCAAAGTTCTTCCTGTAGTCTGGATGTTCTAGCTGATGACGTGATGGCAGTGTGTTAGGCCTGACTTATGGTCCAGACACTGTTTATGGACAAACAGTTCATCACGTTAAACACGGTTACGGCCAGACACGTATTTGGCAAGGGTTGTTACGAAGGAAGACTCGTGAGGAAGAGAGTGTGTTATTGTGTGTGAGTGAGGTTTGGTTATTCTTTCCTTTAAAAATGCTACAAATAATGTTTCTCCAGACCCAGGCTGCTGCACAAAGGTGTTTGTCCATCACAGGGACGTTTCCGTTTCCCCCTTCTGCACTATGGGACATAATGTGATGATGCACTTGATATGTTGCTGAATTCCCTCAGAAGAACCTCCCAGGCGTGTCTGTTTCCGACACAACCTGAAATGGCTCACGTCCCGCAGTGCAACTAGACAACTAGTATTAAGTTTCCCAGAACTGAGACATCTACAGACATCGTGCAATAAATCGTTGCAATAAATTACAAGTCGTCAGGAAGACGGTGAAGGTTTGGAAGAATGAGCTAAACGACTAGAGCGAAAGTCTCGACTCGGATCAACACAAGATTCTAATCGCTACGTCGGCGCAGTCGGACGAGCAGTGATGTCATCGCACAGACCACACTTTTGTAAATCTATCTCTGAAGGCGCCTATTTAATTAAACACATAACTCAAACGGAGTTGTCATCACACGCCGATTGGCACATTCCGGGTAAACATCCAGCGCTGTTTCTCTGCTCTTCAGAGATCGTCATCAGCAGTCACACTCATCCGTGGGCTTTGTTCTTAATCGTGTAAGAATATATATTTTGATGTAACACTGACACCATGACAGTGTAATGTGTTTACCTATGCAGGACTGTATAGGGAAAACTGTATGTTGGTCTGATAAATTGTCAACACAGCCATGAATGGTAATCACAGTTGCATGCGTTACATTTTTCAGATTAGAAACATCACGATTAACGTCCTTTGTGCCCATAAATATCAGTGTTCAGGGAACTCATTCTGAATTGGCAGCATTAGTTTTTCGGGGCCCAGTACTCCTCTGTGTGTGTGTGTGTGGCTACAGGACAAAAGGCAGGATAGGTGAGCGTAGGGATGGGTACTCCTTAAACTCCTTCAGGTAGTTGCGGTGTTTGCCTCTGGCCCACACGGTCATCTGCACGAAGCCGATAGCGGTGAACGCGGCCACTGGTATGCACTGAGTCATCACGGTGAACCCCAGCCAGGAGCCAACCTGCAGGGGGCAGTACAGCACACAGGCACGTGGACTGAACACAGTAGAGTGGGGAACGTCGACAATGTACAGTGATGACCAGCAGAGGGCAGCAGTGCAGTGAAATGAGTTAGGCTTGGGCGGTAAACCACGGTGTTGGGAGGGCCACAGCATACCTGACACAGATCTCATTAGCCTGGTAATGGCTAATAGCTTCACCTGGCAATATTAAAGTTAAACTTATACTGTGGCCCTCCAGGATGAAATTAGAATATAGTAGAATATATAGAGATTAGAATATAGTATAAATGTATAGTACAGAATGTGATGCTTGAGCCAGGAATTAATTCGTCTTACCTCGTATGTGTAATTTGGGCATGAAACTACCGCAAAGATCCAGGTGAAAGGATTCTTAGTCGGATATGGAATCTTCTTCGTCTTGGAACCTTGGATGCAAAGCGTCCGGTGAGATTTTTGTTTACGGCACTCGCCTGCGCGTGTTAAATGAAACGTACCAGGTGGTCTGAGACTGCGTAGAGTGACGTGGATTGAGAAGTTTCCCAGCTGGCAAATCTACAGAGATGAGAAATCAGAGAAACCCATGAAGGAAGCGAGCGGAGGGCCTGGTGGGTAAGACGGAGCGTGAGGGCTCACGAGACGCTCACCAGAAACACCACCAGCGCTGTTTTCACCTGCTGCTCCCCATAATCTATAAACACACAGACAGATCGGCTTGGTTTGCGCGGCCGCACTGCAGAACGCACATCTGGGGGAAACTCCGGCTGCAACAGCACGGGCTGGAGATCTTAAATGTGCGGGACTCGGTACTTACATGGCGGGGTGTAGAGCGGGTGGTTTATGTAATAGGCCATCCATGCCGCAAAGCACCAATAATACAAACAGTTCTGAAAAAGAAACAGAAGTTAGGACATTCGTTGGTCCTTTGGCCCCCGGGGGTATATGGTTTTGAGACACACATTTGATTTTGTCATAGGATTATTTAAAATTGGACCAGAATCTCTATAGTGTGACTTTTTAGCAAACCAGCTTTCTGGGTTATGGGATTTATTAAGCCTGTGTTAATTGAATGATAAATGAAAGCATTTTTTGTAAGTAGCAAGGTTTTTTTTTAATTAACACTGCCATGTCAGAAATATTCATTTCCTGTATAATATTGCTGATTTTAGAGCTTCATCCTAGTCTGTACAATGTAAAGTTGAGTTAAAACATGAGTGACCCATAGGGAACGCAACAGTGACCCTTAATTAACTTCAGCTGTGTTGTGTTTATATAAACACCACCAGAGACATGTTCGTGTTGTAACCATGGTGATGACACACAATGGGCAGTGGGGCATGTGAAGACTTTCAAGACCTTGGACACCACCTTGGACATTCCTGGAGACACCATTGGGAACATCGTATGGGAGTCAGAAGCTTCTGGCTCAGGGGCCAACGTGTCTGGCCGTGGGAGAAAGGTCAGAATTTTGCCAAGAGCCCTTAGCTATCTCATCGGGACAATGAAGAAGAACCTGATAGCCTGATAGAAGACTGGGACCAATGTGGCGGTGCCAAGCGTAACTTCATGGCCAGACTCCACAGTGCTCACCACACAGCCATAATGATCCTGCCACAGGATACAGCAGCAAGGAAGAACTTCCTGAGCGCAACTGAGGAGGACGAGTTGGGAAGATCCTGGCCGCCTGGACTGTTTGACGGCTTTCGTGCATTCCCAGAAATACTATGTCATTGTGAGGAATGTTATGAAGACCTTGAACCCTGATGATAACTGGACTCTCCAGCACGACGATGATCCTAAGCACACTACCAGTTCAGGGGAAACTTGGTTAATTCCACTGTAAAGTCTCCAGATGTAAATCCCATAGAAGATCTTGTAGCACTGATGCTTCAAACCTCAGTGAGATGGAAGCTTCTGCATGAGAAGAATGTCCGAAGATTCCACGAGGTTCCATTTTCCAAGATTCCATTTCTGAAGCTTGTCAGCACGAACCAACATCTCTTAGTAGAGGTTAACAAGGCAAAAATGTTTTACAGCAAGTACTGAGACTCTGGGTGGGATAATGAGGAACCTGAACACATGATGTCATGGTACATCAGCAAATATTATTCTTTTGTTTACTGAGACATAATGTAAATTTCTTTTCAATTCTACACACCATAACATAATCCGTTTGAAGGTGAAGGGGACTGAATGCAGACAGACAACTGCATGCAGTTGTTGTGTCACCTTGAATATGTTGCGTAGCGGCATGGTGGCATGGGAGAAACGATGCACGAACAGAGTTTCCAAGATCCTCTTCACGTAATGGAAGGAGTGACACAGGCACGCTATGCTGGAGGCAACAGAGAGAGGTGTTAGCGCCCCCCCCCTCCCCGAGGAGCCCCGGGACAGGGCTGTGTGCTGCAGGACAGTGGCATTTCCTGGCCCGGAGCCCCTCGTGTCCGTCGGCACTACGGACTAAAGGTGACGGGGAGAAGGGTGCACAGCAGGACAGGGAACAGGGTGGAGGAGTGAGGGTGGGGTGGGGTGGGGGTAACTTTGGGGGGAGGGGTGTCGACATGGTACTCACTGCACAACCAAGTGCTTGCTGGTGGTGAAGTCGTACTTGGGGCTGTATATGAAGGGGAGACGGAAATAGAACATCAGGTAGATGAGGAGAGGCCCAATGCACTCGACCAGGAACACCTGGGGAGAGAGAGAGGGATAGAGAGAGAGGGGGAGGGAGAGAGAGAGAGAGAGAGAGAGAGAGAGAGAGAGAGAGAGAGAGGGGGAGGGAGGGAGAGAGAGAGAGAGAGAGAAAGAGACGATCGTGCTGAGATGTCAAAAGCTTGCTGGCACTAACTTGTCATAGAGATCTGATTCCCAAATAGGAACAACTGTGGCCTGTATGTCACTACGACACTGTCACTGAACTCCACTGGTGCCTACAGGAGTATACAGGAGCACGCAGGAGCATACTGGTGCCTACAGGAGTATACAGGAGCACGCAGGAGCATACAGGAGCATACAGGAGCATACAGGAGTATACAGGAGCACGAAGGAGCATACAGGAGTATACAGGAGCATACAGGAGTATACAGGAGCATACAGGAGTATACAGGAGCACGCAGGAGCATACAGGAGCATACAGGAGTATACAGGAGCACGCTGAACCCTGCAGTGAGCACTTCACCAGCAGACTGGAGCCTCCGGCAAACCTCAGAGCAGCCAGAGACAGGGAGGCTTAGGACACAGGGGTCTGCAGGACACTGGGGTCTACTGGACACTGGGGTCTGCAGGACACTGGGGTCTACTGGACACTGGGGTCTGCAGGACACTGAGGTTTACTGGACACTGAGGTCTACTGGACACTGGGGTCTGCAGGACACTGGGGTCTGCAGGACACTGAGGTCTACTGGACACTGAGGTCTACTGGACACTGGGGTCTGCTAGACACTGGGGTCTGCAGGACACTGGGGTCTACTGGACACTGGGGTCTGCAGGACACTGAGGTCTACTGGACACTGGGATCTACTGGACATTGAGGTCAACTGGACACTGAGGTCTGCGGGACACTGGGGTCTGCGGGACACTGGGGTTTGCAGAACACTGGGGTTTGCAGGACACTGAGGTTTGCGGGACACTGGGGTCTGCGGGACACTGGGATCTGCGGGACACTGGGGTCTAATGGACACTGGGGTCTGCAGGACACTGGGGTCTACTGGACACTGGGGTCTGCAGGACAATGGGGTCTGCAGGACACTGGGGTCTACTGGACACTGGGGTCTGCAGGACACTGGGGTCTGCAGGACACTGAGGTCTACTGGACACTGAGGTCTACTGGACACTGGGATCTACTGGACATTGGGGTCTACTGGACATTGGGGTCTGTAGGACACTGGGGTCTGTAGGACACTGGGGTTTGCAGGACACTGGGGTCTGCAGGACACTGGGATCTGCGGGACACTGGGATCTGCGGGACACTGGGGCTTGCAGAACACTGGGGTTTGCAGGACACTGAGGTTTGCAGGACACTGGTGTCTGCGGGACACTGGGGTCTGCGGGACACTGGGATCTGCGGGACACTGGGGTTTGCAGAACACTGGGGTCTGTGGGACACTGGGGTCTGTGGGACACTGGGGTTTGCAGGACACTGGGGTCTACTGGACACTGGGGTCTGCTGGACACTGGGGTCTGCTAGACACTGGGGTCTGCAGGATCCCCCCCCTCTCCATGCGCTTGGAGATTCAGGGAGGTTGCAGGAAGTTGAACAGGAGGTCAGAAGGATCAACACCTAGATGGGAAACTGGCCAGTGGGATTAGATGTACTGAGAAAGAGGATAGGGTGCTGGAAAGGTGAGAAAACCAAACCAGAGGACAGAAAAGGTGCGTTTGTGTGTGTGTGTGTGTGTTCTGTATAAACTCACATAATCTCCCTTATACATGATGTGAGCTGCTTGCTTGTTTGTGGGGTTTCCATCACTCAACAACAAGGATTGGCTGAAGAAACATGTAAACATGTGTGTGTGTGTGTGTGTGTGTGTGTGTGTGTGTGTGTGTGTGTGTGTGTGTGTGTGTGTGTGTGTGTGTGTGTGTGTGTGTGTGAGATGCTGCACTCACAGTTCCCCAGCTGATTTGCGCCCCCAGGTCCCTGAAGTAGAAGGTTGCTGTAGTTCCCACAGGAAGTTGCTGGAGAACTTCTTCATCCTTCAACGGCCGCCCCTCTGTCAACGGCACACAGTACACACACAGCGCGGGTCAACACACACAGCGCGGGTCAACCCTCACGCCCTCCCCCTTTCCTCCGCCACTCCGAGCTCTTTAAGACGGCCCGGCGGGGGTATGTTCGCAAGCAGGGCCCATGAAACGTGATCCACTCACTCGGTTCCAGGCACAACGACTGTCTGGCGGGATACCATCGCGGATCTGGAGGAACGGAGCAGACAGGGATTTGAACAAGGATAACGGCAGCGTCAGGCTGCCAGCACCTTCATGCCGGTACAAAAGGTGTTGAGTGAAACTTACTTGATCTGTGGAACATGGACTTTATGTCCACAATAGTGGCAGACGGCTCTACCTAGACGGGGAGACGGAGACACTAGTGGCTTAGAACACAAGTGCTTTAGATTTATGTTTCAATTTATGTTTGTCTAAATAAGCAACCCCAGCATTACTTTGGAAACTGTTAGTCCTTTTATGCATGTGGCAAAAGACACAGCGAAACGCACCACCAAACACCACCAAACGCACCACCAAACACACCACCAAACAAACCAACAAACAAACCACCAAACACACCACCAAACACACCACCAAGCCACAAAGTGCTGGGTTGCAGACGTTTATGTGATTAAAGCAGACAAACACACAGGTTTTAAGGTAAAATATGAGACTCATAAAACGTGCACAAGGGTCAGAATAAATGAACCATTGCAGTCATTTGGGAGATCACATGCAGGGCAAACAGCCGGGGCGCGTGCGTCTCCTCCCACGCTACCTTGTCCAGAAGGAGCAGCTTCTCCTTGGTCCTGGCGTCCAGGATCTCCACCTCGAAGTAGACAATGCGTTTAGCCTTTTTGGGCTGTTTGGGTCTGGGTTTGGTGGAGACGGGCGCCGGAGCCGTCTCCACCTTGGCCCCTTTGGCTTCTAAAGCTAAAATATCCATTACTGCTCCTCAGAACGCCGCTCCCGAACCTCTCACTGCGGAGCGTGGGCAGTGTAACCCAGGAGCTTGCCACAAACAGATCTCCGTGTCCTGGAGTGGGATAAGGGTTTCGGATGCCTCTAGCACGCCTCTCTGTGACACCAGCGCCGTCCACCTGTTTCACAGCAGGCAGCTCCGCCTGGTTTTCTTGTTACAGCTCTCCCGTTTGAGGCCAACAGCGCCCCCTTTCAGCCGGGGAGGAAGAGGAAGGACGCAGAGTGAATGTCTGAGGTGGGGGCGTGTTTGGACAAACCTCCGGCCACAGGACGGTCCTGGAAACGACTTTTGTGCAAAGCTATGCGTTGTGTCATGCGGAATTGCTAGAAATGCATTTAGTTATATTGTGAAATGGAAAATGTCACCAAGCCGCTCGCACTTTGCTGTGGGTGGGGGGATGGGGGGGGGGGGGGGGTTGTTTGGAGGGTCTCACTCTCTACAGCATCTCTGGGACCTCCCTAAAAAACCTTGGGAAGGCGAAACCTGAGAGGCCAAAGTCATAATCCATGATACGCCTCTCACCAGGCTAAATATACCGCCTCGTGGCTCCGTAGGTCAACCCAGTGACCGTACACACCTCGGACCGGTTCAGTAGAAGGCCTGATGCTCCCGAATCACTGCAGATATTTTGGGTTTAAGCCGTTAAAGATCTGAGGAGCCTCCAGAACCAGCCCAGAACCGTCCTTCCTCATTCCTCCTGCAGATGGCGCTCAATCCCCCGCCACAACGCTGCGTTGATATTTAAGGCACGGCGGCCTTGTTTGCTTCTACATTTGCAGGGACAGTTTAGGGAGACACTGGCAGAGATGGGCGATTTCTGCTGTGGATATATTCAAGTATGAATGCCTTCAGAAATATGACATGTCAAAGCAATGGGCTGCCAATACAAGTTACCAGGCTGATTATACTACTGATTATATTATAATTAATTAATAAATGTAACTGGCAATCTTTTAATATCAAATTTTACATTTTCTGATGATGTTTCTGATGCATGGCAATACTGCATTATAGTTCATTTTTCTCTTCTGAATTTTCTTTTGCCCATACATGCTTTATCATGTGTATTTCATTCTAAAGAAAAGGGAGATTGGTAATGGATAACCTGGTGTAGTAAGAGTAGTAAGCCTTTGAAATGTTGCATTCCTTGACCTGTTACTGTGGTCTGCTGGTTGCTAGAGTCCTGCCTATCTGTGTAGGGGTCAGCTGCAGAGTTTAGTGTTCAGCTTGAATCACTGGCAAGCTGTTCCTTATTAATTACACCGTCACTAACTTGCGGAACATCTGCGGCTGGATATCTGGGCACAGTGCTGCCCCCTAGAGTTTATCCAGGGCCATGGTAACAGTTTTAAACTTGGCATTCTGCTAACATGCTGCTTCTCAGAATGGTTTCTCAAAATACCGTATAAATCTCCTTTATAGATGTCAGTCTTGAGAGGATAAAACGAACAGATAGGTAAAGAGGCTCTGAGTAATCTAGATTATTTAGAGAGGACATTTACATCAGCTGTCAGCCGGCCTCAAATAATCTGTGATTGTACAGAAGCATAGATAGGCTCAGTCACATTTGCTTCTAAATTTAAAGTGAAGTCACACAGTATCATTTAGACTTAATAATCAGTCTTTGGATGACTTGAGGGTGAGACAGGAGGGCTGAATTATGCACAAGTCAAGTATCCACTTTAGGTTTTTATCAGTGTTAAACTCCTGCTAATCCCAGATTTTCTTCTGGTGACTGGTGGAACATTTATTATATACACTACAGAGTATTAAAACATTGAGGTTCTGGAGTCCTTAAAGTACTTCATGAACTCTTATCCACTCAGTCCGTTTGAAAGGTTCACTAATGGTAGGGTGACCATATTTTAATTTGAGAAAACCAGGACACCTTGGAGGGGGGTGGGGGGTGGAGGTGATGCACTCACTTAACATAGGCCCACGCAGTCCTACAATAACATCATATTTACAGTTGGTTTAGTAAAACTGCTTTTCTGTAAAAGTCTCCAACAGAAACTCCAATAACAAATAACAGTCCAATGAAGGTCATTTAAAACCAGGACATTTCCTCACTTAAAAAAAAACCCGGGACGCCCAGGACGTGAAATACGGATGTTTGGTCACCCTAATTAATGGTTCACTAGTATCTCATTCACACATGTAAGTGAATGTATAAAGGCTGGTCTAGGAGTAAAAGTCCCCACACCCTAATGAAGGGAGCCAAGCACCTTACCTCACACTGTCTCATTGTCTTCTCAGACCAGTG
Organism: Brachyhypopomus gauderio; assembly: GCF_052324685.1. Taxonomy (NCBI): domain Eukaryota; kingdom Metazoa; phylum Chordata; class Actinopteri; order Gymnotiformes; family Hypopomidae; genus Brachyhypopomus; species Brachyhypopomus gauderio. Next base: position 26,127,214 of record NC_135216.1, read on the forward strand.
TGTCCATAAGTGTTCAGTCTGTGTCTCTTGGAAGTGCTGTGTCTAGCAGGAGCCTGGATGTGTTTGGTTAACCTCTGATGCACAGTTTCAGAGTGGCTGTGGTCTGCTGACTGTGCATCAGGGAACTAAGCTTAGAACTCTATTTGTATACCCCCAGCTGTGTAGATATTATATAAAACAAGTGTTGACTAATGTACCTGTCATCAGAGCACGTCAAGAAAAACCCCACTCTGTATTTTAAACATCATTTGCCATGAACAGGGATTATTTCAAGACCAAAATTCACAGACCAACTGTGAATATGTGCGCCTTCTTCGAACCCAAGACACAAGGAAAGCACCAGAAGCTTTGGTGATAAAAGAACTGGATAGTCCTTGATTTGTGTGTTTGTTTGTACGTTTTGTACGTTTATTAGCAGCAAATTTAGAACGTTTGACATTATATTTCACAGTTCGTGCTGGTTCACTGGTAGGCTGCTGTCTTATTGCACCCTAGAGTTGGGGTTCTACTCATGGGATTAGTAACTCTCCCTAGCAGGACAATGAAACGTTTGTCAAAATGTCCAGCTGGTCATGTTTGACTTCTGCAGGTTACCCAACACTGTCATAACAACAGTGTGACTGGAATACACACTGAAAAAAAAGTCTATTTCATCCTATTTTGTTTTGTTTTGTTTTTCAATCGTTTTTTTCATAATAATGCGTGATAACTACTCATGACCAATACATTCAACACATCTGGCATTAACACACAGCGTGTATTTTCCTATAGAAATAACGTTCTCTATAAATGCCATGCTGTGAAGGCCTTTGTAAATACAGTTACACAACGCTAGACCTTACTCCCAATCAGTAGGGGGCGCTGTGTGCGCACAGACGCAACACTCGGTGAGAAACTCTGACGAGGAAAAGCGCCGTGCTTCTCGAACTTTCTGTGGGCTTTGGGAGGTTGAGCAGCCCGTCAGATATGCGGCACGGCCGGTCAGTCCGTCGGTCGGTCCGCCCAAAGTTGACCGTCTAGCGCTCGCAGGACGCGGTCGAGCGTTTCAGTGATGCGGCGGTGTCCGTTCGTGACGAATTAGACGGATTCGGGTAAATTGGGAACTCGGAGTTTGTGGTAAATCCACACACAGACCGGTGATAGTTGAATATTCCTGAGGGAATACGCCACACAGCTAACGCCACCAGCAGCGCTACACGGTTTAACCCGCACATACAACCTCGAGATGGAGGCGAGCGCCGCTTAAACACAGCAGCGACCTCTCACACACCCAGGGGCGGGCGTCTGGCCGGCTCGTAGCCGCGTTAGTGATGGGTAAGGACTACTACCGGGTGCTGGGCTTACAGAAGGGCGCCTCCGAGGACGAGGTGAAGAAGGCGTACAGGAGGCAGGCGCTGCGGTACCACCCGGACAAGAATAAGTCCCCGGGGGCCGAGGACAAGTTCAAGGAGATCGCCGAGGCCTACGACGTCCTGAGCGACGCCAAGAAGAAGGACGTGTACGACCGGTACGGTGAAGACGGTGAGTAGCTGATATTACTGCCCCGTAACCTCCTCGGGTGGCACTGCGTTCAGTCTTCAACAGGCTGCGAGAACTTTTCTGGCTTGTTTTGGGCCTTTGTGGTGGTACGTGGAGATTTCTCGGGGCTGTGTGACCTCGTACCATGTCGTATGGTCCATTCAGCACATGAGGAATGACCACACACCTCAATGACACTTGAGCGAGTTGACGGGGTGTGGCAGAGGTCCACTCCTGACAACTGCTTGAGTTGTGATCGGCTGCCTTACCTAGCTGTGCGCTGCTGTGAAGAAATTATAACTTTGTTTTCTTCTTCTAGGGCTTAAAGGCCACTGTGGAGGTGGAGCCGCCAATGGCCCCAGCTACACGTTCCACGGAGACCCGCACGCCATGTTTGCAGAGTTTTTTGGTGGCCGCAGTCCGTTTGATCAGTTCTTCTCCCATGGTGGCGATGACGATATGGACATTGATGACCCCTTTTCTGCTTTTGGTATGGGTGGCATGGGCGGTATGGGTGGCATGGGTGGTATGGGCTTTCCCAGGACCTTCAAGTCTCGCGTCGGGGCCCCTCATGGCAGCCGAGAGAAAAAGAAGGACCCGCCGGTCATCCACGAGCTCAGGGTGAGCTTGGAGGAGGTCTTCTCCGGCTGCACCAAGAAAATGAAGATCTCTCGCAAGCGGCTCAACACCGATGGCTGCTCGGTTCGCACGGAGGACAAGATCCTGACGGTGGAGATCAAGAGAGGCTGGAAGGAGGGGACCAAGATCACGTTCCCCAAAGAGGGAGACGAGACGCCCACCAACATCCCCGCCGACATCGTGTTCGTTGTCAAAGACAAGACGCATGCTGTGTTTCGTAGGGATGGGTGTGATATCATCTACCCCGCTAGGATATCCCTCAGAGATGTGAGTGTCTGTTGTCCGAACTGGATTTGGTTACACTAAACACCATTTCACCTCATTAGATTCTGCGTAAAAGTACTTAGCACCATCCGTTTATCAAAGGTTGTCAATTCACCCAAATGATAAAAACGATGTAAATTTGCATACTCTGAATTGTTGTCAGTCTCGGTTCCAATCAGCTTTAGTTCTGAAATGCCTTAAAAATTACATTTATTATTAAGTACATTCTGCAGTTAATCCTGTAATAACACCTTTTCAGTGCTCAAATCACAAGAAACGTTTCTGAAATAGTTTGCCTCCCTTTGAAACGCTGCCCCCTACTACTTATTCCAGTGCAGTGATGCAAAAGGATCAGCTGATTAGATTTACATTTAATATTTCTGTACCCCCCTCCAATCTTAGGCGCTGTGTGGCTGCTCAGTCAGCGCCCCCACGCTGGACGGCAGGTCCATCACCGTGACGTCGCGCGACGTCATCAAGCCCGGGATGAAGAAGAGGATTGTGGGTGAGGGCCTGCCCCTGTCCAAATGTCCAGACAAGAGAGGGGACATGGTGCTGGAGTTTGTGGTGAAGTTTCCAGACAAACTGTGTCCAAGCACTCGTGACGCCCTCCTGCAGATCCTCCCCCCCCAGTGACACACCACTGCTTCAGCACACACTAACATTGACTACAGTTGGAATGAAGTGTATGGAACACCCCCCACCCCAAACCTCCCCCGATTTTATTTACATTTTTTATACCAGTTCCATGATATTAATGTAGGAACCTGTTAGCTGTGACCAGTGCACTTTTCACATCACTGTGAGACCCTTTCAGAAGTTCAGCAGTGACAGGACACTAGGGTGTGGCGAGTGTCCGGAGTGTGTGATACCTCATGGCACAGAACTGGTGCGGCTGCTTTCTAGTCTGTCCCCCCACTCCAGGTCCTGTGAGATTAGGAACAGTAATGAGAGGTTTTTTTAAAAACTCTGTTTACAACTTATTTATGTTTGACACAGATGGACTAAAAATCAGGAATATATTTTTTCCGTGCTCATAAAGAACGCTAGTGGCCATCCGTTCTGGGCGGGTGTGACCCGGCTGTGGAGCGATCTCACTGGAAAGGCAGGAGTTCTGTTGCGTGTACTCGGTCCCGTCGAATGATGAATTCCAGTAGGAGTCTTTTGGTCTTTTATTCCTTGTGCTTCCACAGTTGCCCTTTGTGTTGTGGGCCTGTGCAGATAGCATGGCTCAGGTGGTGTGAAACATGTCTGAATGTAGCGTTTACCTGTGTGTCATGCACCCACCCACTGGGCTCCTGGTCATTCTTATTTTTCCCTTCAAATTCGTGTTGTACATTAGCAGATCATGGCTGAACTCATTTTGGGTGCTCAAGTTTAACATGAGTTTATAATAATGGCAAATGTTTTCCTGTTGAGTGAAAACAAACCTGGAATTTATTTTTTTAAGACAACCTACACATGAGGCTACAGTGAACTGGGCTAAAAGATTATGGACAAATACGTGAATGAACTCTAAAGGAGCGTTCTCACAAGTACTGTGGTTTGTAACAGTGATGTATTTCTGATTGTCCCCTTTCATATGTCGTATGCATAACTATTTTACAAGATTTTAATTATTTGTGCTAAATGTTTTGTCCACTGCATGTGTATGGGAGAAAAGACTGAGTGTATAATTCATATCAGAGTTTCTGCAAGAATTAAAGGGTTCATAGATAGGAAAACTCAGATTCTGCTGTTTCCAAAAAGTTGTAAGACATCTGTGGTATTTCTGTTACAAGCCACATACATTGTTTTCAGTGCTATAGTGTTTCCGTGTTTTTCTTGTGACTGTCAAAGAATCAATCGTATGCATAAATTATTCCGGTATGACAAATTTTACTACAGAGGCATTTAAGCAAATGTCAACATGAAACCCGTCACTGCTGCTAATATGACCCTGGTATGAGGTGGTGCGAGGTGACCTTTGTGCACACAAGGGTCTTGGTTGGTACACTTTCTTTTTCCGTGTAGTCCAACTTGGTGAGAGAATGTCCTGATATGCCCTCACCTGGTCCAGTTATCAGTACGATCAACATGGCAGTGTCTGCTAAACGTGCTTACATATGATTATTATCTTTATGAACTGTATGATACTACTGAAAAGTACTGATGATACTACTGAAAAATGTTTACAACAGACTAAATACGTGCTAACAATTTACATTGAGTTTCATATAAATATAATAGTGCCATCAGACAAAGCAAATGAAGCCTTTTAAGATGCAGCAGAGAGTTGGTGTGTATGTGTAGTGTGTATGTGTAGTGTGCCATCTGTTGATTAAATGGAGCAGCACCCACTGACTGCTCTCAGGTAATGAGAGTGGGGATCTTAATCAGGATAATGGGGGTGGGGGTGCAGGAGCTGACAGTCAACCAGCACTGGATGATAATGCCCAGAATGAAGATGATGATGATGATGGTTTCTGATGGCGCTGACTGCATCAGGGATGATGAGCTTGTCCAGCCTTCCTCAAAGTCCAGAACACGATGGTGATCGTGATGCGTTCATGAATGGGACGAAGTCAAAGATGTCTCGATCTGTCATTTTGATCTACATTTCCAAGGTAAAAGAAAGTAAGGTGTTTAGACAACAAGAAAAGACAGCTAATACACAACAAATATGGATGGGTTAGGGTCAAGAGAAATGTAAACAAACATGAGGTTGTTGGTAGTGTCTTTTGCCTTGGGTCCATACTGATGCTCCTGTTTATCACCTAAATTAGTCTAATAAATAGAGGTTTGTCAAGATTTTTAAAGAGTGTCTAGAACATATTTTCCATTTTCACAGTGATAATGAGAACAGCGAGGTGATATTTAGTTGAGCTGTCAGATATTTTTACTTTTAAATGATGCCTTTGTCTCAAGTGGAGACAGATTTTGATTTGATGACTCGACTACAAGACGAGTTCTGTTCAAGTTTCTCCAGTCACATCCGTGTGATATCTCAAACATTTTGTTTTGTCACCTAAAATGTCCAGACAATAGCAGCCCTGCAATCTGGCCACTGATGAAAAGTTGGAAAATGGCCAACACAAATTGTCAGCAGCAATAGATTAAATATCCAACTATAGAACCACTTACTTACAATAAATAAACATAGCATGGTTGATACTGGACCTAGAATGCCTAGTGGTCAGTGGCTTGATGGGGATCGAAAACATCTCTAATGACATGGCTGGTACTATTCAAAGGAACAACTCCAAGCATTCTCCAAAGTCAGTTGATTTATTCTAGAAATCTCTCATTAAAAAATTCCTTATGCATGTTGGGACAAAATTAGGATAAGATAAGTAGGATATAATTGCACGTGGTATTCTTATCTTCCTGAGCTAATTGAAACGGTTCTTACAAAACGCCTTGTGAAGAACCTCCACCATACAACTGTGTCAAAATCCTGTACTTTAAACACAGAGTGGATGCAGCTGTACTGGCCCGACAGTAGACCTCTGCTCAGCTCTGTTTCGAGGGGCCAGATCACAGGAGCCTACACGCCGACCTCCCGCGGCTAGGGGGCAGCAGCGAGCTCGTTTAACGAGATCTCGGCGGCGGCAGCGGCAGAGGAAGAGCTCCCTGAACACGGACCGTTAGCTCGCCGGCTAACACCAGCTAACACTCCAGCAGACCGGGCGGTCGTGTCACTTCACTGGCAAACGATTTAACCAAGCTGGGTCAATGAACACCAACACGTTTTAAAAATACTCTGACGCGCGATATTCGGTTCGTGTAAACCCGTTTAATATCGCAACAACAGTTGGCTAACTTGGTAAGTTTGACCTGCGACTTGTGCTCCCCCCAAATCCGTGTGGGGTGTGAAGGAGCCAGTTAGCGGTAGCCGCCCAGCGAGCTTCCCCGAGTTACACACCCCGAGCAGGGAGGGTGACCTGACGCTCGGGTGGGCTGAGACCGACCTTGTTTATCAATAATGGATGGATAGATGGATCTGACGCTGCTGTTTACTCGTTAGAGTTGACCAGGGTAGCTGGGTTACCTTTACATCAAACACCAGTGGGTTGTGGACCAGCTGCTGGCCCTGAAGTGGTCCGGTACTTTATAGAGTTGTACGTTTTCTTTTTTGGCACATATCTGCTGGACAAGCACGTACTTACGTCTCTTTTCTAAGTTCAAGTCAAAGTCAAATTTGTCACTGCTATATAAATAGAATCTAGAAAAAAGAGCAATTGGGTGTTTTTGTCTTCCCCAATTTGTCCTCCCCCTCCCCAAGTCAAATGTGTAATTTTATTAGCTAATATTCCATACTTAGTGACTTTAGTACTGTTGTCTGTTAAACTGAATTACAACTAGCTGTGATGTATCTACAGGTTTCCATTTAATTGACTTTAACCTCAGAATTTACATCTAGAGGACGTTGTCACTTTCCATAATGGAAACTCTGAACAGTGCTGACCGAGTTCTGTGCCTGTTTTACCCCCACACATGTAACCATCAGAGAGGCGTCGAAAATGCCACTGGGATTGGGCCGAAGGAAGAAAGCGTCTCCGCTCGTGGAAAACGAGGAGGCGGAACCGATCCGCGCTGGGCTCAACGTGCCTGGGCTGGACGGGCTGGTGGTAGGGGGGGTGGGTCAGGCGGAGGGTGCCACCCAGGAGGGTCTCCCACCTCCGCCCACCAGCCTGCGGCCTCGCCTGATCTTCCACACGCAGCTGGCGCACGGCAGCCCCACGGGCCGCATCGAAGGGTTCAGCAACGTGCGCGAGCTTTACAGCAAGATCGGGGAGGCCTTCGGGATCCCGCCGGAGGAGGTGTGTGTGACCGGCGTCGGGGACGTGTCCCCTCCTCTGTCTTCACCGTGGTGCAGGTTTGTCCTCTTGCGTTTGGAGCGATGCGTCTCACGCTGGCCGTGTCTCTCGTTTCAGGTCATGTTTTGCACACTGAACACCCACAAGGTGGACATGGACAAGCTACTGGGCGGTCAGATAGGGCTGGAGGACTTCATCTTCGCCCACATCAAGGGCCAGAGGAAAGAGGTGCAAGTGTTTAAGGGGGAGGAAGCTCTTGGTCTCACCATCACTGACAATGGAGCGGGCTATGCGTTTATTAAGGTAAGGAGGACAGGAAGTTTGCTCCCACAACAAACGAAGACAGGGTGTGTGGTAAAAGAACCGCCGCTGTGGAGATGAAGACCAAGCAGGATGTGCTAAAAATGGCTCAAAATGGCCGTTTCCTTTGCAGAGAATAAGAGAGGGAAGCGTCATCCATCAAATCCAGGTCATCAACGTCGGAGACATGATTGAGTCCATCAATGGTCAAATGCTTATTGGTTGTCGACACTATGAGGTTGCTAAGATGCTCAAGGAATTGCCCAGGGGGAAGAACTTTGTCTTGAAGATGGTGGAGCCACTGAAGGCCTTCGGTATGTGTACTGATGCATTATTAATTCATTAAAGGAGTTCATCTGGTGACGATGCTAGCTTACTTAAGGAACACTTGTCTTAGTAATGTATCTAGTAAATGAAAGCTAAATGTTTAGAGATCAATTAGCATATTTGTTTTCTAGCATTTATTCATTATTTGCATAGTTAGCTATATGTTATTGTTGTAGCTGTGTGTTTTTTCCTGTGAGGAGCCATTTGGTTCAACTTGTCAGTTGATGGAAGTTGAGCTGGGTGTGTTTGAAAGGCACAGGCCTGGATTACCGTACATTATTCCGGGTTATTGTTCTGGATTATTTTCACGTTAGCCTGGGATGAGCGAAGGCGGTGCATTGGTGGGTAATCCCTGATGTGACGGTTGCCCCTCCCCCATCAGATATGATCAGCCAGCGGTCTGGGAGCCGCTCGGGGGTCCAGCTAGGCACGGGCAGAGGGACCTTGCGGCTGAGGTCCAAGGGTCCAGCCACGGTGGAGGAGCTGGTACGTCTGGATACTCACGTGTGCACCGGGCTTTGGATGAGACCAGCATGTGATGCCTTTATACTCACCAGTGCCTTTGCTTGCAGCCTTCAGCGTTTGAGGAGAAAGCTATCGAGAAGGTGGACGACCTCCTGGAGAGCTACATGGGCATCAGAGACAGTGAGCTGGGTGCGTCACAGTGATTTCTTCCAATAAGCTGCTTTTGTTTTTATTTCCCGCTATAAAATTTCTGGTTTTGTGCCCAAGTGTGCAATACTGTAGGAGCAGGAACACGCACGCAGTTATAACTGTTCCGTTTGTATATTGCGCATACGTCGTCATTTGTTGCGATGTACAATACGGCAACGGCGTATGCTGTCTGGTCCGAACGAACGTGGTTTCTCGGTGTGTCTGCAGCCGCTACAATGGTGGAGCTGGGGAAGGACAAGAAGAACCCGGACGAGTTCGCAGAGGCGCTGGACGAGACGCTCGGAGACTTCGCCTTCCCGGACGAGTTCGTCTTTGACGTGTGGGGTGCCATCGGGGACGCCAAGGTCGGTCGAATTTAGTCCCGCAGCGGGAGAGGACAGGAGGACTGGGAGGTGGACAATGCTACTAGAAAACACTACAGTACACTTATAGTGTCCGTTATATTTTTGAGTATTATAACAGAAATACTTTAGTTCTCTGCTGGGAGCATACTCTGGGAGTGTGTATGTCTGTCTGTTTTGTCAATCTCTGTTTGTTTGTTTTTGTTTGTTTTTATAATGCAACTTGTATGCAAAATAATGAACTATTAATTTCACTTCTTCTGGCCCAAGTCTCACTCTGAAGCTGTCGAGTTAGACATGCTAATGTGGAATACCTGTGACTGTTGTTTTACAATTGATGAGTGAGATCATTGTCCTGAGGGGCCACTAACTGAGAGCCCCAAACAGGCTTTGAGCACCTTGTCAGTTCGAGCATGGATAGTCGACGTCTGGGGGGGTCTGTGCCTGACCAAATCGGGCCCCCCAGCCCTGTGTAAACTGTGACGCTCTCTCTGCACTGTGTTGCACTGTCACGCTGTTACGAACTTCCCTGTGATGCATGGCCAGCATAACACGGCCTCGCTGCGTGCACAGACACACGTGCACAAACACACACAAACACATACACACACGTGCAAATTCCTGGATATTGCGAACCCTGCTGTGTGCCCTTGCGTAGATCTACGTACATGTGCAGTTCCTGACCACTTTGAGGTGTTGAAAGCTACACTGATTATTGCCCTATTTGTCTGGAGGGTTAAAGGGTATGTGTTTTTAATGGGGGTGTTTTTTTTTTTTTTTTTTAATCTGTGACATGATGTCCATGTCACACACTATTTTGGGTGACTGTAGCATCATGTAGTGGAATACATTTCCTTAAACCAAAGTGCATTCCACGTGCAAAATGGATCGTCTGATTTGAGATAACTAAGAATGCCTTGACGAAGCTGATGTAGGCGTTGGACGGGACACAACACCGAAAGAGAGACTCCTTACCCAAAACACAAACATTTCAACAGGGAGTGAATTTTCATCCATCTGTAAAATATTCATCTTACGGTTTTAATTTTAATACATTCTTGAGATTGTCAATGTTCTTATAGCCTTAATAAAGGCTCTGAATGGATTTGGTTATAGAACTGAGTGTTTAGGACAAATGACAACATGTCACAGATGTAAAAGGAAGAATTTAAGTAAAACATTTTTGAAGGCTGTAAAAGTACTTCAAGCAAGTGCTCTGTTGGGTCCAGTTGTCACTGGTCTGGTTCTGATGACCTCCACATCCCCTTCAGCATGTAGTACTACAGGAGGGCGCTCTCCTTTTGTAGAGCAAACGTATCAACACTATCTTTTATTGGGTCTTTGGTAAACTTAGCCTAATGCCAAACCTGGAGAAAATGTTTTCTAACGAGATCAGTATTTATTATAGCAGTGTTTATGGAACATTACAGGCAGTATTTCAGCCATCGTATCGTTTCTTGTTTTCATCATTGATTAAAAATCTTTGATTTCTGGACCAGAATGTGATTGGGTGCTGTACAATTTTGTAGGATGAGGTTACAGTTACAAAACGATGTGACCAAATGAATGTGGAGAGGGACATGGGGTGTGAATTACGGTTAAATGGATGTGGAGAGGGAGTAGGGATGAGTGAGTTAAATTGAGGGATTACATGACTTCGAATGCACCGCAAAGCATGAAGTATCAATATTTATCTTGGTCATGTAGTAATGATCCAAACAGCTTCCTGTTCATTTATCTTAGTCATGTAATAATGACCAAACTGCTTCCTGTTTAGTATTTAGCTGTGAATCTTTTTCTGTCTAATCTCAATCTTTTTTTTTACCTTTTAAAGTGTTCATTTGCTTTTACTTTTGTAAGAAAAAAGGATTTGTTTCCATATTAACTAGTTTTTAAGTGTACAGTTTCTTTTGTCTTCCTCCAATGCTTGTTTGGATGTATTATTGCAACAAAAGTGCTGTTTTAAAGAGAAGATTGTAGATGCTGTTACATTTATACTGTTTTTGGTTTTGATGGTCTCAGTTTCACACTGTTTCTGTGTCTTGAATTACTGTTAAATTGCAATAATATAATCATTGAGATTCTGTAGTCCGTCGGGTCTGCAGCTGCAAGGTTAGTGCTTATTGAACTTCTCATTGCACCAGTCATTAAAATCTACAAAGTAAATTGGTTCAGTGGCAATTGTTTTACTGTCTTCATCAGTGTGTTTGGTTCCTCAGTGGTGTGTGTGTGCGTGTGCATGGATGCCTTTCATGAAAATAGTGTTTCCTTCAGCCATGTGATATCAAAGGAATTTTAAAACCATTTGATTTTTTTGTGTAACTGTTGGAAGATGCTAATTAACACTTAAGTCTTATTAAAATCAAAGAAAAACGTTATCTTACACTCAGTTAAAAATATCAGCATGTGGGTCACGATTTGGGCTACGTAATACTGCCAATATGTAGTTCTGTGTAATATCAACATATAGTTCTGTGTAGTGCTGCCTATGAAACATTTCGTGCCCACTGAGCAGAGGATAATTGAGAACTATGGGTGGTTATTTAGATCATATGGATGGTACAAAAATCATTCCAGTATTTCAAGCCTTGTTCTTTACTATTAGACTCCGGATTTGACGTTTTGTTGTACGTAACGAGGCCCTGAGATGTTATTGTCCAAGAACAGCAGGGCTCAGGTACTCATTACACAGTCAACACGAGTCGTGAGTCTCCAAAACAGCGCGGTTTACAGAAAACAGGCCCGATTTCCCTGGTACTGTTTGTTTCTCCCCGAGAAGCACCTGCAGTTCCTGCTGACCACCTCCGCTCTGTAAACAGGGGCTTGCGTATTACCTGCTCGTTGTTTTGGTCAAGTTGAGTCCATAAAAGGTGGTAATGGCCAGGCGGGACTTTGTACAGCCTTTTTATTCCGGTGTGGCGCAGCCTTCACAGGAAAAAAGCTTTGAAATTAAGCGTGGAGGAGATTCTCTGAAACACCTACAGAACGGCAGAACGGTTTCTTTCGTCGACGTCCGCCGCAGCGATGCCCTTGCGACCCCGGGCCACCACCCAGCCGGGCAAGACGGCTAGGCTCTTCAGCCCGAAAATGACGGCGGTCCTGCGGCCGCGCGCGCTCACCTCCAGCTCGCGCGAGGCCGTGGAGGACCATCTCTCCTGCCCCGTGTGCTGCGAGATCTTCGCCGACCCCGTGGTGCTGCGCTGCAGCCACAGCTTCTGCCGCGCCTGCCTGAACCAGTTCTGGAGCAAGAAAGCCACCAAGCGCGAGTGCCCCGTGTGCCGGCACCGCTGCTCCCTGACCGAGCCCACGGTCAGCCTGGTGCTGAAGAACCTCTGCGAGACTCTGGTGCAGGAGCAGAAGTGCACGGGGCCCTGCGGTGTCGGGGCGGCACCGCCCCGGCCCTTGGACCTGTGCTCCACGCACGGAGAGCCGCTCAAGCTCTTCTGCCAGGTTGACGAGGAGCTGCTCTGCTGCGTGTGCCACACGTCCCAGAAGCACCTGGGGCATCGCGTGTGTCCCACGGACGAGGCGGCCCACGACCTCAAGGTGAGGTTCGGCTCGGCAGCTGGAGTCCTGCAGAGTCGGGGGATTTTGCCCCCGTAGCCTTCTGACCTGTCCTTTATTATTAAAAACGTAATTATCCATTATACAATCTATTATACGTTCATACAATAGTGTTTTTTAACGGGCTGTTGTTTTTATGCTGTGGTATCAGATGTATTTGGGGCGCTACACCTATAGGTGTTGTTGCATTGCTAAAAAAAATTAATGAAATAGAGACAAAAGTACATTTGTTACATTTTTAAGTTTTGTTCCATATTCTCACTTAAAGTATTTTGATTAGGGACATGATGCCATGAGAAAATGTGTAGTGTAGACCTATTTGGTTAGTGAAAAGTGAGATGACTTCTAAAATATATAATAATAAAACATCTAATGTATCTAAGCTATGCGTACATGAAACTAAAACATACACTACGGTATGTAATGTTAGGCGGGGCTGAAACGGTCCACCATCAGCTTCCATTCAGACACTGTTGTGTCAACCTGCAGATTTTGGAGAATGAAAACAAACAGATGATGGTGTCAATCGTGAGGGCACGAGGGCACGGCGTGGAGCGCGAGGGCACGAGGGCGGGGAGCGCGAGGGTGTGGAGCGCGAGGGCACGAGGGCGTGGAGCGCGAGGGGAGCGCGAGGGCACGAGGGCGTGGAGCGCGAGGGCCGCTTTCCTTCTCAGCCTTACATTAGTGTTTTAAAACAGCCCTCGGCTGCTCTTTAGCAGTGCTACAAATGTGGAAGATAGCAACACACGTCTACGTATTTACCTTGTAACGTACTGGCACATAAACTCGTCAGCCACCTTCATAGAAACGTTTACTTAAAAAAAAATACCTTCCAGTCATACGGTTTCCGAGCCTAGCAGATCTTTTTCAGTGCACTGTTTGTGTTACTCGTCCTCCTCATTTTTCACCCGTGGTTAAGTTTCTGACTCCAGGGCCGCTAATAGCTGGATATATTTGAGGCGGACCACTTTAAACTCTCCACTGACACCGACATGCATAAAACCCCCCAGCAACACTTCTGGACATGATTCATTTATACCAACACCACACCAGTGTCAGTAATGTGTTAGTTTACCCTCTCAGATAACATCTGGTCAGAAAAACTCCATGGGTTAAAAAAAATTAATCGACCTTGAAATCAAATGCTTTCCTGGTTTTCCTTTAGGGCGTCGGAAGATGGATAACATGGTTTATTTTGACACCTCTTGTTCTGTCTGGCATCATTTAAATCGTTTTGTATCTGGAACTTCAGAGGGAATATCAATACACGCGTTAAAACTGCGCCTGATACTGCAAGGCAGGTTTGTTCAGCTCTCCTCACCGTGACAGCTGGGCCGGTGTGTTGAGAGGACAGGCGTCCGCTGCGGGCCGTTACTGTTACGGTGGCCCCGCTGTGTCGTGGACTTAACGAAGCGTGTCTCTCATCTCCCACAGGCGGAGCTGGAGAAAGAGTTGATGCCGATGAAGAAAAACCTCCGTCGCCTCTACGAGGCCAAGCAAGAACATGACGACATAACTGTACACATCAAGGTGCCAACACGGAGTTCAAAACAAAAAAAAAGTAGTAGCAAAAATTTATAGCCGTTTAATTTGCAGGGGGGGCACTGCCCACCACCCGAACTAACACATATGAGTAAAGTGAGAAGGAATTCTTGGGGGTGTAAGGACGTGACTGTTAGGCCTCATACGTATATCTGTTGTAAAGTGTGTCTGCTCTCTCTGTTTCGATAGACCCAAAGGCAGGAAGCAGAGAAGCAGATTAGGGAGGAGTTTGCTGAGATAAGACAGTTCATGGAAAAAGAGGAGGCTGCTAGGATCGCTCTGCTGGCCGAGGAGGATGAGGAGAAGAGGCAGCTGATGAAGAAAAAGACAGACAACATCACGCGCGACATTCTCACTTTCTCGCACGCCGTGAAGGCAATAGACGATGAGCTCGCCAACTGCGACTCCCTGTTCCTGAGGGTGCGAGATGTTCTCTTTGTAATTCAACATTAACGAGGTTAACACACATTCGTTCTGATGTTTACTTTCCTCTCTTTCTATTGTAGCACTACAAGATTATTAAAAAGAGGTCAGTTAGCTCGACTGAGATTTTAATTTCATATATAAAATTTTATGACATTGTATCCTAGATCCACAGATCTTTCTCATGTTTGCAACTGCAGGACTCATTTAACGTTTCGTGACCCAGAGAAGGTTCCAGCTGCTCTGATCAATGTGGCCAAGCATGTGAGCTCTCTGAAGTTCAGCGTTTGGGAGAAGATGCAAGCCATGGTGGAATACAGTAAGTTCTGAAAACCCTTGGCAGGCTCACTGGGTGTTTACGGGTCAGTCTTTGTCAGAACATCTCAGCTGTAACATGATAACCAACAAAGGGATTGATTATCTAACAAGATATCTAATATCGAATTATCTAACAACTATCAAGTTCTTAATGAGATCAGCTAGATGTGTTGGAACAGAAAATAAACATCAACAATATAAAACAATAAACAATATAAGAAAACAATTTAAAACAATTAATTATGCTGGTATCATCTGGGGCTGGACTTTTGCCCACCTGTGTCTTAAATGGTGGTTTCTGTGTCACGACCCAATGTGACCTGTGTGGTTTGTGCACGGTGTAGCTCCGGTCACCCTGGACCCCAACACGGCCTACCCCTGCCTGTCCCTGTCCAGAACCCTGACCAGCGTGAGCAACAGCGGGATCATGCAGAAGCTTCCCGACAACCCTGAGCGCTTCGACCACTTCGTGTTCGTGCTGGGCTCTGAGGGCTTCTCCTCGGGCTGCCACGCCTGGGAGGTGGAGGTGGGACCCAACAACGACTGGGTGATAGGCGTGGCCCTGGAGTCCATCGCCCGGAAGGGCAAGGTCTCGGGCGGCACCGAGAGGGGGTTCTGGACGATCGCGCTGTCCAACGGCCGCTACGTGGCCATGACGGTGCCGCCCACACAACTGAGCGTGACCGGCCAGCTGCAGAGGGTCCGGGTCAGGCTGGATTATGAGGCGGGGGAGGTGAGCTTCTCCAACCCGCTGGACATGACGACCATCTACACCTTCACCGCCTGCTTCAGCGAGAAGATCTTCCCGTTCTTCTGTCCAGGCGCCAACATCAACGGCAGCAACCCAGGCCCGCTGAAGATCTGCTCGGTTAAAGTGGCGCTGTGGAACAGCTCCTCCTGGTGACGGTTTTTTGGAACAAGGAGCAGGAAGTTTTTTATTTGCTCCGCGTTCTAACGCCAAGTTGTAAATATGTTAATATTCATAAGCTGAAGATGATTGATCCACAATCAATCAACAGCAAAGTAATAATAGTACTTTAAAGATCCTACGTTTATTTAAATTGTATGCTGGTGAGAGCTGTATGGTACGCAATAACTGTGTTTTGTAAGAACTGGTATGATATGAGTTCAGATGGATATGCAATATCAAAACTTCAAAGAAATCAACAATAACTGTGCTCATCCATCAAAATGAAACTGGATCTTCCTTTTGAGAACTACAGAATGATGGCTTATGGCGTTTAGGGTAATGGAGATAACGGTGTCTTACCATAGGACGTGGTCCCCATCTCTGGCTGCAGAGAGAAGATAAAGCAAACACTCCGAACTGTAGAAGGGGCAGATAGACTTTCACAGCTCGAGGCTTTATCTGCGTCTCATCCCTGTTGGAGTGTTAGTGTGAGATAACCTTGAACGAGAGAAGCTCACTGGACTACATACGGGGGGAAATTTGAAGGACAGGTGATCTGGTTCAAAGTTGTGAAATTGTTTTGATGTTACAGTGCAATCTTAGTTACATAGCAAGCATTTCTGTTTTTAATATTTTAAATATTTTTTATTGAATTGAAAATCAAATTCCTTTGAAAGATTTACCTTTTTGAATGTTATTTTAGAATGATTCTGAAGGGCATCTTATAAATGTATAAAATACATCTTCTGAAATTCTTGATAAAATTAATATTTCAGTCTTATTTAAACAGTGGAAGCATATCACACCCTTGACTCTCACATCATAGACAATAACATTGGTATATATATATATATATATATATATATATATATATATATATATATATATATATATATATATATATATATTAGGGGTGGGACGCGATCAAAAAAATTAATCGAATTAATTGGAAGCTTTGTAATTAATTAATCGAAATTAATCGCATTTTAATCACATTTCAGTATTTAACATGAGAAATATTAATTTAAGTTTGAATGATGAATGAATCAATGAACATAATCATAAACTTCAACATCTTGTTCATTTTTCCACCAGTCTACTACATAGACCAATAGATGAGTGCAGAAAACAGTTCAGAACACTGGAAATTCTGACCAAAAATGTTGTTTAATTTTGGAAGTTTTGCTCAGGATATTGGAAGAATTGAAGTAAATCAGAAGATGTTTTTTAATTCCATTTTAGATGGTATATTTTTCTTTAATTTCCCAGGCCTCTGCCACAGGGATCTCCATAGTGCCTAGAAGTGGTCTTCTGCATGCTCAAAGCAAATGACTGGATCTTCATCATCTATAGATTCATCATCTATAATATGAGCTGTCACACCAAGATAATTCTTGTTGCTAACAGAGGTCCAGTGATCCCCAGTCAGAGCCACATTTGTGGCGCTCTTCACAATAACCTGTTTTACTTCCCTTTCCTCATCATACAGCTGCTGGATTTTCTTCGGAAAAGTTAGACTATCGCATCGCCAAAATCGAAAAAACTGGATGGAAAAGGGTTTTTCGCATAAACGATGACGTATCATGCCTCAAATCATGTGGTTCTGTACATAATCGCGATGTAAAGATGGCAAATGCATGCAAAAACAGTTCTGGAGAGAGCAAAAATTGAATTTAACTTCTCCATGTATAGAAAAGAAAAAGAAAAAAATGTTTCAAAACCTCAACGTGCAAAAATGCGTAACTGCCAGATGGACGTAAAACCACTATTGTTTTGGCGTCCTCTCACGTGATCTAAAGTTTATTCGCACAACTGTAATGAATGGAAACAAGGCTTAATTCGCATTTTTTTTTGCCGAAACTTGGAAATTGCGCATTATTTTTTCGAAAGGTTTGGATGTGCAGCGCTTCTTGTAAGCCTTTATCTTCGACCACAGAGAGCGAACAACAATGCAAATAATATGAAGCGTCATGTATAAACGCGTGCGGAGTCGCGCGCTGCGGTCACTCGCGAAAGTTTAATCCAGTCTTAATGGTCCAATGAAGGTAATTTAAAAACCAGGGGTGGGTTTCCCAAAACATTCTTAGCGCTAAGTACATATTAACCTCGTACGTATGAACGAGGTTACGAAGTACTTAGCGCTAAGAACGTTTTGGGAAACTCACCCCAGGACATTTCCTCACTTAAAAAAAAACCCGCGACGACCGGGACAGGATGTGAAATACGGACATGTCCCGGGAAATACGGACGTTTGTTCACCATATCGTACTAGGAATACATTTAGCAGCTAAGTGATCATTACTGACCTGCGCATTAGCCCCAACATGTTTTGCGTTGAGGTGGTAACGAAGGGTGGAAGTGCTCCTGTGATAAGCGAACTCCTTCCTACATAAAGTGCAAATAACACAATTTTTGTTTGTACTTCCATCTGGAAGTTTCTTATATTTAAATTTCCCATTCTCGTGCACGGAGAAACATTCCACGGTGCAAAAGTGTCTCATGCGTTAAAATGCGTTAATATTTTTAGTGCGTTAATTTTCCTGTAATTAATTAATCGAAATTAACGCGTTAAAGTCCCACCACTAATATATATATATATATATATATATATATATATATATATATATATATATATATATATATATGCAACTGTCAGTGTACTGTACAAGTGCACTTGGCGTAGACAGAGGAAGTGAGAGGTTGATCTGAGACTGATGTCCTGTGGTAGGAGGTGCTGTTGCTGGCGTGCGAGTCCTCCGTCTGCGTTCGAGCTGCAGAGAGCAGCACGTTTGTCACCAACACACCTCCAGTTCAGCACTGGTAAACGTTGCTATTTATACACACACACCAGAAGCTTGTGACAGGCTCACAAAGGCGCAGTCATGGTGCACTGGGAAGCGTGGAGCGTGTGATCAAGGCCGAAGACCAAGGACCGGTCCCGCGTCAGAGAAATGAAGCCCCAGGTTACTTTCTCTGGGGCCATCATCCACACCGCAGCAGAGAGCATCCTAATGTTGAAATAGTGCTTGCTAATTTAACATAAGTGTCTTTATATGTTATATGTCTGAGTTTGAACTCCAGGCAAAGCAGAGACACGAGAATTTGGATGTGCTAAAATGAGGTTAAAATACCATAGACTTACTGTATTAGCACTATATTACCCACCTGTCCCTAACTTCATAGAGTGTAATACACATGAAAAACACAAAAAGCAGTGCGTCACTTCTGATCTCTTTATTCTGTACATAATGCTTCTGTGTGTGTGTGTGTGTGTGTGTGTGTGTGTGGGGGTGTGTGTGTGTGTGTGTGTGTGTGTGTGTGTGTGGGTGTGTGTGTGTGTGTGTGTGTGTGTGTGTGTGTGTGTGTGTGTGTGTGTGTGTGTGGTGTGTGTGTGTGTGTGTGTGTGTGTGTGTGTGTGTGGGGCACTGAATGAAGGCAGCTTTAGCTAGGTGCAACAGGAGCATAAAGCAGTCTGTCTGTATGGCTAGTATGACATCCTAGTCCCCAACCTCCCTGCTGAGGCCTGCCCTGCCCTCACAAAACCCCGCCCACAACCCCGCCCCCAACCGCACGCTCTTCACCAGGCACGCCCACAACATACCCAACTGACAGAGACAGACACAACTGTGTAAACATGCCAAATAGAGGGAAAATACCTAACTAAAGCAAAACCAGACAGACAAAATAACCCTTCAATCAGCCAAAATACAGCATTGACCATTATACATAAACGTTCCGATTTGTTCAGTGACAATACTTCAAAAAACAAAAACAAACCAAACAGCAAAGACGTAAAAGGCTTGCCCCAACAGTCTCTGTTATCTAAAGAAAGGTTCACTCATGTGGTCCAGGGTCGTTTCACATGTAGTCTATTGGGAGCCAGGAATGTCCGACAGTGTCCAACACTCGCATTTATGGGACATCAGACATCCCTACCTCAGGCAGCACCATAACAACATCAAAACAAACATTAATCCCCCGAGGACAACCCATCCACAGAGCAGCTACCGAGGGCTGCTCGCAACTCCGAGAGACCCCAGGCCCCTCACATCACACATTTGGCAAAGAGATCCTTTGGCAGTCCAGGTAAGACTGGCAGTGTTTGGCTATTCAACACACATTCACATGCACAGAGACGAACACACATTACTGACCGGTTTAAATGCACTTATGTGGCCTCGGCTGTAAAATGTTGATGTGTTAGTGCTCTGGATAGAAAAGAAACAGTTGTCAGCAACTGATTAAATCTGTTTCGGTTAACAGTCCATCTTTCTATGCTCTTTTTCTCTCTCTTCTCTCACATTCACTTCTATGGATTCACACACACACACACACACACACACACACACACACACACACACACACACACACACACTGGCTGCACTGTACTCGTGTGGCAGTGCTGGTGTGCGGTCACAGGTGGGTGCTGTCCTGCGTGTCGAACCTGTGGCCATCGGGTCTACCTGAGCCGGTTTTGCGGCTGCTGCCTTGGCCAGGCATGGACAGGGGATCGGGTCTGATCAGATACCTGCAGAAAAGGACAGGGGATCGGGTCTGATCAGACACCTGAGGAAAAAGGACAGGGGATCAGGTCTGATCAGACACCTGAGGAAAAAGGACAGGGGATCAGGTCTGATCAGACACCTGAGGAAAAAAGACAGGGGATCAGGTCTGATCAGACACCTCTGGAAAAGGACAGGGGATCAGGTCTGATCAGACACCTACGGGAAAGGACAGGGGATCGGGTCTGATCAGATACCTCTGGAAAAGGACAGGGGATCAGGTCTGATCAGACTCCTGCGGAAAAGGACAGGGGATCGGGTCTGATCAGACACCTATGGAAAAGGACAGGGGATCAGGTCTGATCAGATACCTCTGGAAAAGGACAGGGTATCAGGTCTGATCAGACACCTACGGGAATGGACAGGGGATTGGGTCTGATCAGAGACCTCTGGAAAAGGACAGGGGATCAGGTCTGATCAGACACCTGCGGAAAAGGATAGGGGATCGGGTCTGATCAGACACCTATGGAAAAGGACAGGGGATCAGGTCTGATCAGATACCTCTGGAAAAGGACAGGGGATCAGGTCTGATCAGACACCTACGGGAAAGGACAGGGGATTGGGTCTGATCAGAGACCTCTGGAAAAGGACAGGGGATCAGGTCTGATCAGATGCCTGTGGAAAAGGACAGAGGATCAGGTCTGATCAGACACCTGCGGAAAAGGATAGGGGATCGGGTCTGATCAGATGCCTGTGGAAAAGGACAGGGGATCGGGTCTGATCAGATACCTCTGGAAAAGGACAGAGGATCGGGTCTGATCAGACTCCTGTGGAAAAGGCAGAACCACTGAGTTCTAGTTTAAGGTTAGGGTTGTAGTCTTTTGTGACAGAAATATTTCTACACCTGTCTTGTATCTGCCAACATGGCGTGTACTGTGGCATTACAGGAATAACGCAGCGCCGAGCTGCCTGCATACTCACACGACGTCGTGCAGCTCAAGCCGTGTGTCGGGGGAGGGGTTGATGAGGATGTAGGACAGCCTGTGGCCTTGGTCCGTCATCCCGTCTTAAATCAGACCCAGCATGCAAACAGAGAACAGAGAGTCTGACAATGTCTAATAGAGAGATCAGCCTGGGGGGGCTGGAACAGCAAGTTCTGCGTCTGATCTAGTCTACAGTGCACCCAGCAGCTACAACACACAGAGAAAACGAACAGGAAAAAAAGAAGCAGCACGGAATCTGACAGCAGTCTACATCCAACAGCGAGATCAGACTGAGTAAAAAATAGCTAAGAATTAGTCTGACTCATGCCCACAAGACACGCCCAGCAGGGGGATCAGACAGACAGTCAATTTAACAAACAAAAACAAGAAAGACGCCTATAAAAAGCAAGACCAGTAAATCAAAGAAACTGATGAACAGATACGGAAAGTACAGAGTGTAGGACACTCTACAACCCCCACAGTGAGAACAGACAGTAGTGTTCTTGAACACACAGAGGGACAGAAACAAGATGGTCATAGCACTCAGCCAGTAAAAGCACCCAGAGAACAGAGCACAGTGTAGGTGGGAGTGTGTGTGTTTGGCGATGGGTGGTATAAGAGCGAAAGGACATGCACAAAGCTCCAGCCTCTCTCTCTCTCTCTCTCTCACACACACACACACACACACACACACACACACACACACACACACACTCACTGAATCCAGACGGCGAGAGGCCCAGGTGTTTCATCCGTGTGCGGACGAGGGCGTTCAGTTCCTGCCTCTCCGAGCGCCGGAACAGGTTGAGCCTCTGCTGGCTGATTCGCTCGGCGGCGCTCCCGGGCCCTTTGGCCCCGCCTGGGCCACGCCCCCCCTTCCTGCTCAGCCGCCGTGCCCACTGCATGCTCTTCCTCCTCAGGAGCAGATGGTCCGAAGCGTGGGACGAGGAGGACGAGGAGGAGGGAGGCTCGGAGGAGGTGGAGTTGCGGTGAGGGGCAGAGCGAGACAACAGGGGCTCTCGTGTCTCCCGAGTGTCCTCGTAGTCCTCCACCGTGATGGACACCTGAGACTGGGACAGGGATGGACACACCTCCCAGTCATTTGCATGTCCGCCATGCCTCTACGTCTTTGTTGTGCATAACTGGTCATTCTTCCTGGCTCTTCTTTGGCATAAAAACATCCAAACAAACATCTGAAGGAGCAGGTGAGCCTGGCACACGTCAGCCTTTGAGAAGGGCTGGGCATTCCCACGTACTGTAATACTAAACCTCTGTCCTCTAAAGACCAGAGCACTGGACAGAAACATGCAGATACACTCTGCCCTGTTGTGTTTACACTCACACACAACTGGACGCACATTTATTTACTTACTTATTTAACACATTTCAGAGCTAGTGCATCACAGTGTTAGAGAAGATGCCATTAGTCCAGTCAGTACACCCAACAGATTTGAGAACTATAGAGAACCGTCTATGACCATAAAGACATACAAGTATCTCGTCCACATATCAATTATTTGCTCTCCCAGTAAAGGACCCCGATCATTTAGCTTATAGATCCACACGTCTCCTGAATATGCTCCTTACCGTCCTGCTCTTACAACTGGACTCAGTTATGCCAGTGTCCTCTTTAACGATTAACATCTTGCTTCTAACATGAACAGACCTCTTAAACTCTTCAACACATTAGTGGACATATCTACTAATCCATCTTTGTCCCTGTGCCTCAGCAGGAAATCATTAACAAAACTCAACAATCTAATGTTATGTCAACGAATGCTCATTACAGGAGTGCCTCAGGGCTACATACTAACCCTGTGGTTTTTTCTTCTTTATGTACTATAAATAATTTGGTATCTCAGGATGAATTTGGTTAAGGTTTCAGAAAAGCTAATATCATACTTCTATAATAGGCCTGAAGGGTAATACTGAATGCGGTCAACAGCGTGAGGTGGTGGGTGGGTGTGCTAATGAATGAGCTCAAACTTAATACATTATAGATAAACATGTGTGGACCAATATAAGGCTGCAGAACTCCATAGCAGAACTGAAATTTTGGAGAATTTAAACTACAGTCTTATTAGTAATTCTTTGAAATATCAGATCAATATAGACTATATTATTAGGAATGTTCGACCAAGACTGCTTTCTCAGACAGTAAAAGTAATAAGTAACTTAATAAACTTCTGATTGCATTCATCGATGATTGTTAGCATTTTTCATTTTTACAAGACATATGACTATAACTTTCAGGGATAACTGGGATCTTATTAGCAGAAGATTCAGGGCCATCAAAACCAGCACAACCAGTAACACCATGGTATTATTCCCCAGAGTAACAGCCAGTAATGCCAGGGTGTTATTCTCCGGAGTTGCAGGCCTCACCAACCACAGTGAAATGCTAAACAACCTCTCTTACTCTTCTACGGCAATTTCTGTGTAACTATGTGCATAGCTGTACAATTGTTTGCAACTGTATATATCATTGAGTAATATTTTGTATATACAACTTTTATTAACATGTCTGCTCTGTCCTGCATAAATACACATGTTCGTACGTCTCTTATCTCCCCTCCACGACTCTTCTCCACTCGTATTGTAGTTTTGTTTTATCTTTCCTTGTCAGGTCTGTATGCTGTCAGTATGCTGCATACATTTGTGCGTTGACCAGCACAAACTCCTTGTATGTTTAACATACTTGGTGAAATAAAGCGGTTCTGATTCTGATATTTGATGTTTTGTGATGCTCTCCAACACACCAAGGTCTTTTCTGATTCTTCTCTCAAAGTGGCCAGCTGCTCAACAAAGGGTTAAAATTCGAAGTGTGATATCCAATTTTCAATGCTTCAACAAAATACAAAGCTACATTCAAATGAGCTTGTCTCCCCAGTGGGGATATTTTATTGCTTGTTTATAATTATGTAGTCATTTTTTGTTTGTTGCTTTGGACACCTGCAAGGCTTGGGAGCATAAAGAAGTCAACATGCATAGTAGAATCGCCCACACCTAAATAATTGCTGATGTGCTCTGGTGTATCCTTAAAGTTAATTTAAAAAACCTTAAATGTAATCTAGTTTGATTAAAAGCAACACTCAAATAGATAATATGGCTGCTTGGCCTGTGATGGGCTTGTGAAAGGGGAGGGGGGGGGGGGGTCTACAGTTTGATGTGTTCCACAGATACTGGGGGTTCGTGAAATGGGGGGGGTCCTACAGTTTGATGTGTACCTCAGACACAGGGGGTTTGTGAGATGGGGGGGTCCTACAGTTTGATGTGTACCTCAGACACTGGGGGTTTGTGAGATGGGGGGGTCCTACAGTTTGATGTGTACCTCAGACACTGGGAGTTTGTGAGATGGGGGGGTCCTACAGTTTGATGTGTACCTCAGACACTGGGGGTTCGTGAGATGGGGGGGTCCTACAGTTTGATGTGTACCTCAGACACTGGGAGTTTGTGAGATGGGGGGGTCCTACAGTTTGATGTGTACCTCAGACACTGGGAGTTTGTGAGATGGGGGGGTCTACAGTTTGATGTGTACCACAGATACTGGGGGTTCGTGAAATGGGGGGGTCCTACAGTTTGATGTGTACCTCAGACACTGGGGGTTTGTGAAATGGGGGGGTCCTACAGTTTGATGTGTACCTCAGACACTGGGAGTTTGTGAGATGGGGGGGTCCTACAGTTTGATGTGTACCTCAGACACAGGGGGTTTGTGAAATGGGGGGGTCCTACAGTTTGATGTGTACCTCAGACACAGGGGGTTTGTGAAATGGGGGGGTCCTACAGTTTGATGTGTACCTCAGACACAGGGGGTTTGTGAAATGGGGGGGTCCTACAGTTTGATGTGTACCTCAGACACTGGGAGTTTGTGAGGCTCTGTGCGGTAGATTCCGATGGGGATGTCGCCCGTGGAGGAGCACAGCTTCTGGTATAGCCGTCCATAAGTGCGGATCCACAAGTCCTCCTCTGTGATCTTCATCTAAGAGTGCGTACAATCGTCATCGCTAAAATCATCTTCATCAAAACCACCGCTATCATCATCATCATCGCAATCCTGGTACTTCATCCAGCAGATAAAATCTGGGTTTTACTCACAGCACAGAGAAAGCCAGAACCAGGCATAGAGTCCAGTCCCAGCAGAAGCCTGGTGATGGAGATCATGTAGTCTTTCACAAAGGACTAGTGTGCACAAACAAACAAACAAACAAACAGAGAGCACTTTGTTTACACCACACTCGCCAGCATGTATCACTTTCCATCAACAGCTCACCATCACACATTTGCAGCGTGTCGGCAGAGCGAAAAAAAATAGCGGCGTTTCGATTGACCAACTCGACCGGTACCTGATACAGCAGAGTGTCCAGCATGCTGACACTAAACACCTTCCCGGCTGCAAAGGGCAGTCGGAACATGAAGACCAGGTTGGATCCTCTCTCCCGCTCTTTCTACAGCAACAAGAGCACACGGCAGGACAGGCCCGGTTAGAACCCAGCTCCGATGCCCCAAACGTCAGGGGGGGGGGGGACACTGGGCTTGATGGTCAGTTTTGTGGATGTCGGTGGGAGTCTGGGAGATACCACTGACCTTCTCCAGTTTGGAGAGGGCGAGGGAGTAGTGATCCTTCACTCTGAACTGCATGAAGCGCATGTTGGCGGGGTGAGTGAGCTCCGTGATGATGCTGAGCGCCGGGAAAAGCCTGCGGGGAGGAGAAGAAGGCGGGAACGTTGGGAAGGTGGGGGGAGGGAGGGCGGCGTGCGGGACGGTTTGAGGGCGGCACTCGGCTAACGGCGAGACGCGCCAATAGTGCGCACCGGGCTCGCGACGCCATCGCCACCGGGCTCACCGCAGTCGACAGTGAGGTGGTTTGTGGACAACATGCCAGCCGACAGCAGCTTGGATATCTACGCGGTGTCCACAGAGCGGTTTACAGGACACTGTGGGTGTGTGCACCACGGATGGATTCCAGGTTCTTACAGCGACCAACTTGAAAGGATTAGCTTTGCTGTAACAACAGTCTGCTCTCTTCTCTAATTATTAATGAATATGTTGTCTCACACCGACAGCAGGTCAAGTTATCTGAGCTCGTCACGTCTGCGTGGAAAAAATATGGCTCCAACACAGCGCAGCTTGAAAATACCAAGATTCAGTACCTTGTTTTTTGGACTGTCAGTGAAATTCAAATAGATTCTTCAGTTACTGTGTACATGAATAGGTCAGGAGAGAGGTGGGGTGCACAGCATGCGGTGTGTGGTCAGAGGCCCATGGTGCGCTGTGCGGGTGGAGGTCAAGTGTGTAAGTGTGTGATGGGCATTGAGGGCCAGCGGGTGGTGGCTGTCTGGGTGGAGGCTTAGTGTGTGGTGGCTGGGGTACCAGTGTGAGGTGGCTTGGGTACCAGTGTGTGGTGGCTGGGGTACCAGTGTGTGGTTGGGCCACTGACCTGAACAGCGTCTGCACGTTGACGATGGTCTTGGCATCAGCCATATAGTCTTCCTCTGCAATCATGGAGCTTTCTTTGTCCACCACCACCATGGTGTCTGCGAACGTCACCCCGCACCGCAGGAGACTGTCCAAACTACACGCATGCACCCACACACAGAAACACACACATGCATGCATATACAAACACATGCACGCACATGCACGCACGCACACACACACACACACACGCAGAGTTAGCAGATACAGGTCCAGAAACATGAGGCTTGAAACAGAAAAGCATCATAAACAATTCTGGCCCAAGGAAAACGGGTCAGGTGAACAGAATGCCTGAGGCTTTTCTCACTTGTCAATTGAGCCCACGGTGTAGAAAACCATTGGGAACCAGCAGATAGCCTCTAGAAAGTCTGGTTCAGGCCTAAAAAACAAAAATATGCACAAACACACACACACACACACGAGATCTGAAATTCCAGAACTACTCACAGGGTAGTGAGTGTGGGCTGCCTGACTGGCTGGACATGTTTAAGTACACTTGCGGGGGCTGTTGGGTTTGCTTTGAAAACAATTCAGATGAGTGGATGCAGACTAACATGCACTATGGCCAAGAACAGAGTTGAACTAAAATGACCGTTGAGCACGTTGCCTCTAGTGACTTTTCCACCCGCCTCACTATTTCTGACCAGAGTCACATCCACAGATCTGTTAAGGTACCGACCACTGGCACGCTGGGACGCCTCGCCTGTGCACACTCACAGTGGCTCAGCATGTGCACCATGGGAATTTTCAATTTGCAAAACAAATTGGCAGAGAGCCAAACAGAGCCGGAAAAGGGGGGGGGGGGGGGGATTCCGTTTTCTCACACTCACACACTCTCCAGCAGCAGCACGATGGGGTTCAGCTCCTTCCGGGGCCGGTAATAGGCCCTCAGCGGCACGATGAAGTTGTAGAGGCCGTTGCCGGCGCTCTCGGCCGATACGATGATCAGCTTGTTCTTGAAGCCATAGGAACGTGCATCCTCGCAAGGCATGTGATGGCAAGCCTGTGTCATCGGGGAGAGGGAGAGAGAGAGAGAGAGAGAGAGAGAGAGAGCGTACAGCGTCTGAGCACCAGCCCAGCAGGGCCACACGGTGCAGTCATTAGGGATACATTAGCCCCTCTGCTGTGAATCAGAGGGCAGAATTAACACAGTGTTCCTCACATCTGACCGGCCACCGGGTTTAATCAGCCTCTATAATTAACTGATGAGGTAAAGCACTAAACGGACACCCTGAGTGCGGGGCCCTGGGGGCGGGGCCCTGGGGGCGGGGCTCTGGGGGTGGGGCTCTGGGGGTGGGGCCCTGGGGGCGGGGCAACACTGCTGCAGCTGCTCATGTGGGCGTGGTGAATTTGCGGTGGGGTGGGCTGGTTTTCAGGTGGTGCTCTGGTGTGGAGGGCGGAGGGCGGCTCCCACCTTGTCCAGACGCAGACAGCAGAAGGGCATCTTCTCCTGCAGGAGATGGCACAGGGCGGGCGAGCTTCCGATGTACGGGGAGTTCAACGGGTAGCCCTTCACCCACCTGCTCCACTCACACACACACACACACACACACACACACACACACACACTCACATGCATAAACACGTCTCTAATGACCCACCGCAACACCCAGTCCTTCCTCATTGGCTACTTACTCGCACTGAGCTCCCCACCATTGGCTCTTCAGCTCGCCTCCTCCCACACCTTCCTCATCCTCCTCCTCCTCCTTGCCCTCCTCTCCACACTCGTCCTCCGATTGGTCCCCCAGCAGGTCAAAGGTGGGGCTGTGTACCCCGTCCACCAGCTCCAGCACGGGGCCGATGCTGTGCCGTCTCTCCTCGGCCGAGTCACTGGCGGTGGGCGGGGCCAGGGTGTTGCCAACGCCCCCTTCCACATGCCCCCCTATTCGGCCAGCTCCGGTCCCGCCCAGAGGCATGCTGGCTGGGCCCGATCCCTCTGGACTACTGTCACTGGAATCGTGCAGGTCTAAGGCCACTGTACCTGTAGGAGGAATGATGTTTTATAATTTCACCTCCTTTGTGAAATTCTTCCTAAAACGGCCACAACATCAGACTTTAAACACCTCGCCAGGTCCTCATTTAACATCTACAACATCATCAAAACATTTGCGTTGTGTGCATTACTGGAATGTAACGTAGGTGCTGGAATGATCAGACCTCGGTTAACCTCTCTGAGGATGATGATTTTAATTCCAACACAGTTTGCACCAGAAACGTGTACTGCGTACAGGAATGTAAAAAAAAAAAGGAACAAAAGAAAGCAAATCACAAGACGTCCACTAGGTGGCGGTATTGAACCAACGGGGCTCCTGTCATAATACGGCTCCACGACTTCATTATTGTCAGTCGTCTCTATCTGCGCCCACCTTCATCACAGCACTGCAGCAGTTACCAAAAAAACAACTCTAACCCTTAAATCATCGTAAAAATCCTCCTCTGTTCTTAAGCGGTTTTTCCCCATTTTCAGCAGTCAGTACGTTGGCAACGTGTTACGTGCGTAAGCCTGAGTCAGAAGAGAAACTGGTGCACTCATGCAGGCTATAAGTGGGTAGAGAGGAGCCTCGGCGTGTAGCCACCGACCCATGCTGGCGATGATGCTGTGGACGGGCAGGCGTGTGAGCCCGTGGTAGATGCTCTGTGGGACGCCCCTGGATTGGCCCCCCGGGCCGCTGGCTGCGTCCCTGTGGCCCCTGACGAAGGCCGAGTTCTCCTCTTTGGAGATGTTGATGTAGAAGCAGGTGTCCGAAGAGCCCATGATGTGACACGGGCCGGGGTTGAGCAGGATGTTGGCCGTGTCCAGCCTCCGCACGCCAATGAGACACACCCCATACCTACCGCAGCACACACAGGGAACATCAGAGGGTGGTAGTGTGTGTGTGTGTGTGTGTGTGTGTGTGTGTGTGTGTAGGAAGGTGTGGGTGTTCTGGTCCCAAAGCTCACTTCTTATGTGCATGGAATGAAGCAAAGGTGAAACTTTTGCCCTGGTAGTCCCCGAAAAACTTGCTCTCCTCCAACCTGATGTGGTGCACCTCATTGGCCGAACAGCGGCGGTAGGTGCGCTGCCATTGGTCTGCAGAGTTTGCTCCGCCTTCCCTGTGAAATGTGGGAGGGAAACTGCAGATGAACACACATTATGCTAGTGGCCGCCGACATGGTTTAAGCAACATGTCCTGCCTATGACGGCACACGGAACATGATGTTGCCACGACAGCACACGGAACATGATGTTGCCACGACGGCACACGGAACATGATGTTGCCACGACGGCACACGGAACATGATGTTGCCACGACGGCACACGGAACATGATGTTGCCACGACGGCACACGGAACACGATGTTGCTGCGGGGAAAATGGAAGATGCAAAAATGCGAAAAACATTACGGAGAGAGAACGAAACAGCAGAAATAAATACACTCTTCAGGAGGTCACGCACTATGGTGGGCGTGGCTATGTGGGTGGGTGGGCAGGGTTACGTGGGTGCAGGTGTAGTGGTCCATGGGGTTACCGACCTGTTCAAGGGCTGGAAGGCTCCTCCTCGCTGCCTGAAGGCTTCTGAGGGCGCCGTTCTTAAAATAAAACACAGACGCACCGTAGCACTCCACTCAGACTTCATCGGTCTGCCTCTGTGTGTGTGTGTATGTGTGGGTGTGCTTGTGTGTGTGGGTGTGCTTGTGTGTGTGGCTGTGCTCATATATCACTACCTCTGTAGGTGAAATTAATGTTGTTTTTAAATACAAAACTCAACCAATAGAAAATGAAACATTTTACTTTAGCTTGCTTACTGAGAGAAAGTCATGGTTAGGTTTTTGGATATGGTAACAGTTGTATTCAGCTGCAGTAACAAAGAAATAATAACTCTTTGTGTGTGTGGTTTTACTCACTGTCCCCTGGATGAATGGATCAGTAAGGTTATCAGGGTGGACGTCCCTGGGCACACACAGTTGAGGGCTAGCATGGCATACTTAAACTCTTCTTCACACACCACGTGATCTGCATCAGAAAAACAAAAACTAGCATCAAACCTACAACCATTTAAATATTTTACTACGCAGCATGAATCAACAATGTGAAAAGTTAAAAGGAATCAATTGATTTAATTTTAAATCTTGCTCTTGCCGAAGAGCATTGTTAAAGACACCACTCGCGAGAGGACAGCGATCTGTCATAAATGGCGGCTGAGGTAAAGTGATTGTTAAGATGTGCCTTTTGCTTCTTACTGCCGTGCTCTCGGGCGAACGCTCTTGAAAACATTCCTCTACCCACACACGGGAACACTCACAGACTACAACCACAGCCTTCACCGTTACCGGGGCGGCCAGTATGTGATAGACAGGCAGCGAAAGAAACCGTAAGAGCGTAGAGAGGAGCTTAGTGGCACTGGCTGCGCAGTGTTGAATTTCTGGTTAACCAATATCTAGTCACATGTGCACACAGCTCACGCCATTCTAATTAATAAAGCAACACGTATGTTGTTAACGAGGCATGTTCGTTGTACGAGGCATGCTGATGGCGAGGATTTTTTCAAATTAGAAGAGGACGAGTAGATTCCTTACATTAGCAAAGAAAGAAACACGGCCTCTGGCCTCTGAAGATTATTCCTGTCCACATCTTTTATTAAGCACACTGCTGCAAAAACCCGGAGGGCCGAAAAACAGTCATAGCAGGAGGCAAAACACTTGAGACATTCTTGAAGACTCCTTAGAAGAGTCCGATGTTGTGTTTGCTGGTATGAGCGACCTGCTGGAGTGACCTGGGCCCTACGTGTTGTTATAATGGATTGACAAAGGATATTTTACATCCTGTGTGTAATCATCATTTAAACTGGCGGAAGTGGCTTTGAGTACCAATAGTGGGTGCTGGATTTCACAAGCAAATCAATTTTACTATGAAGATTTCCTTGAGCAATGAGCTGGAGCGTTAAATGTCACGTCGGAAGTGAGGAGGAAATGGGTTACATGGTCAAGATGACTAGACTGTTCAGACATGGGCTACATACTAGCATGGAACTGTCCAAAATGTCTTGGTATGCTGAAGCATTCAGAGTTCCTTTCACTGGAACTAAGGGGCCACGCCCAGCTCCTGAAAAACAACCCCACACCATAATCCCCCTCCACCAAACTTTACACTTGGCACAATGCAGTTAGAGCATTCTCCTGACAATCGCCTAACCCAGACTTGTCCATTGGATTACCAGATGGAAAAGAGAGATTGGTCACTTCAGAGACTTCAGAGAGAACTTTTCTGGACCTCCACTGCTCTTGAAAAGTTGGCAACTTCTTCGTACTATGCGCTTCAGCATCTGCTGACCCTGCTTCATCAGTTTACGTGACCTACCACTTTGTGGCTGAGTTGCTGATGTTCCCAAACTCTTCCATTTTCTTGTAATACAGCTGACAGTCGACTGTGGAATATTTAGGAGAGAGAAAATTGCACTGGACTGGATTTGTTGCACAGGTGGCATCCTATCACAGCTCCACTCTGGAATTCACTGAGCTCCTGAGAGCGACCCATTCTTTCACAAATGTCTGTAAAAACAGTCTGCATGCCTAGGTGCTTAACTTTATACACCTGTGGCCATGGAAGTGATTGAAACGCCTGATTCTGATCATTTGGATGGGTGAGCAAATACTTTTGGCAATATAGTGTACATACATAACGTACATACATACATAACATACGTTCATACATACATAATAAACCTTCATAAACATAAACATAACATACATACATAATAAACATACATGCATACACATATAAAACATACATT
This sequence comes from Brachyhypopomus gauderio, assembly GCF_052324685.1. NCBI lineage: Eukaryota > Metazoa > Chordata > Actinopteri > Gymnotiformes > Hypopomidae > Brachyhypopomus > Brachyhypopomus gauderio. Next base: position 26,159,564 of record NC_135216.1, read on the forward strand.
CATACATGCATTCTTTCCTTTAAAGCTGTTAGAAGGCACCAGTCCATCTGCGCATGTCTTCTTTCTGAGAAGCTTTTCATTTAAAACTGCATTTTGGATTTTGCCATAGAGCGGTCATGGGAGCAGGGCATTACATCAGTACATTAATAATGTAATAATGTCAGGATGTGAAGAATGCACAAGTCATGTTTTCAGTGCCAGTGGGCTAGAAGGAATTTTTGACACTGTACTGCACATTGTGTTCTACCACTGTGTGAAAAGAGCATCTTTGATCTTCTAAGCACAGGCCCTGGGACACACTGAAGGACGGTCTCTGGGACACACTGAAGGGTGTTCTCTGGGGCACACTGAAGGGTGGTCTCTGGAGTACACTGATGGACGGTCTCTGGGGCACACTGAAGGACGGTCTCTGGGGCACACTGAAGGGTTGTCTCTGGGGCACACTGAGGGACGGTCTCTGGGGCACACTGAAGGGTTGTCTCTGGGGCACACTGAAGGGTTGTCTCTGGGGCACACTGAAGGGTTGTCTCTGGGGCACACTGAAGGACGGTCTCTGGGGCACACTGAAGGACGGTCTCTGGAGTACACTGAAGGATGGTCTCTGGGGCACACTGAAGGACGGTCTCTGGAGTACACTGAAGGATGGTCTCTGGGGCACACTGAAGGACGGTCTGTGGGGTACACTAAAGGAGACGTCTCTGGAATACACTGAAGGATGGTGTCTGGGGCACACTGAAGGTATGACGACGGGTGTACAAAAACCAGTACACACCGCGTCAGAAAATAAAAAACAGGAGTAGACCCAAGTGCCGCCTAACACAGGCAGGATAATGCGTCAGTAAACTAAGGCTGTGTGCACGTAAACACACACACGGGCAAACAGATACCATGACAGAGAAACTAAATGGCACGCACGTAAACACACACATACAGCAGTAAAAACGAAACTTAAGGGGCGCAGAATACTCGACGCGCAAAACATAATTAGACCGTAAACACTTGGGAGAAAAACCAACAGAAAACAATGTGGAATACTCAACATGTGAAAAGACAAAAGAAAACTCAACCATAAAAGCATGGGAGAGAAAATAATAAAGGTAACTCAAAGAACGCGGAAGAAACTCAACACGTGAAAACGAAACTAAGGACGCCAGGTGATGTGACTGGCAGCAGGCGGATGCCACAACAAAATAAAACCCTTCCCAAAATAAACGAGTAACAGACAGGAAGAGAAATAGCTTGGGGAAAACTTGAGATAGGTCAGAAAGTGGCATAGGAGATAGATACTCGAATAAGTAAAAGGTACAAGGCAGGGAAGAGGGAGAGAACATGAGAGAGAGGGAGAGTAAGGTAGCAAGACACCTTAACACAGGAATGCAATGTTGTGACTGAGGAAACAGAGAAAGGCTGAAAGCGTACCGGCGAGCCAAAACAAATCAGCAGTGATTTGTCTCCACAAGCTTCTTTAAGAAGCCAAGAAAACAGCTGAGACGAATCACTGGAGGAATGACATCCAAGCCAGTCCTGACAGAAGAATGGTCTCTGGGGCACACTGAAGGGAGGTCTCTGGTGCACTCAAGCCTCCGAAATGTCATTGGCGGACCAGTGATTGCCAGGACCAATCAGATCAACAACATAAATAACCATATGCAATTCTGAATAACTTTATTTGCACTGTTGTACCTAGTAGATTTTGGGTCATTTGGGTTATACTTGGACTATGACACTATTTTAAGTGTGATCTGTAATTAATACATAAAAAAAAAACTGGTGTAAAATAAAATTGCTTAAAGACAAAAGAAGCGAGAAGAGAGCTTGTAGTTCTAGCAGGGGCATGAGCTGACTGACATACTGACAACCCCCATTACACAACCTGGCCATCCTTTCAAACAGCTAACGCCCATGTATACTTAAGTTACCTTAACTTGTGATCCAAAAATGTACCAAATCCAAAAAAAAAAAAAATTTATTTTTAACTCTTAGTTCATTTTTTTAACAATCAGTTAGCTTGTTAGCTACCTTCTAGCACAAAAGGCCTTTATCCAATTAAAATTAAGTAAATTTTGAAATTGAATTGAAAATTAATTCTGCACTAAAACCTTTCTGTGTTTTTTCTGTGTGCCTTTCTTGAACAAGTGTTTTGGTCAAACTGTGGGGCCTGATGGGTAGGGAGTTATGGATATTACATATTTCAGCTGAAAATAGAACATAATTTTTAATATATTATAATACCAAAATATAGAACATGTTTAGTGCAGGGTTTCATGTTGACCAAATGGTCTGAGGAGCTGTTCTTGTTAAGTGGTCTGCAACATGTCTGAGGTCCTGTTCTTGTTAAGTGGTCTGCAACAGGTCGGAGGACCTGTGACAGCCGTTCTTCTTACAGGTCTGCATGACGGCTCTTCTGATACAGCTGTGTCCGTTTCAGTTCTAAAGAACTTTAAAAAGCTCACATTTCTATTGAGGATGATGGTTCCTCTATTACAATAACACTGGTGGTTTTGTGCCAGTGACCATCAAACATACTGGCCATACTACCTCCAGTTCATTTTAACGACTATAGGAGACTACAGGAGACTATAGGAGACTATAGGAGAATACAGGAGACTACAGGAGACTACAGGAGACTATAGGAGACTACAGGAGACTATAGGAGACTATAGGAGACTATAGGAGACTACAGGAGACTACAGGAGACTACAGGAGACTATAGGAGACTATAGGAGACTACAGGAGACTACAGGAGACTATAGGAGATTATAGGAGATTATAGGAGACTACAGGAGACTATTTCAGAGTATAGGAGACTTTTCTGGAGGTTCTTGGTGCTTTACAGTGTGATGTACATTTGGGTTTCTAGGGAGATTTGGGTTTCCTGTCATAGAATCAACCACGGGACTTGGCCCAAATCTACGTCTCAGTAGAGCTGCAGGAAGGCTGTAAAACGTTCAAAATGAGGATCTGCTCACCGATGCCGCAGTACTGGTCTGTGGAAAGGAGAGGAAGTAGGAACATGCTCATTCTATTGGTATTACATGGCTGTAAATTTGATAATTCAGGTTACTCAGTATGTAAGAAACCCACAATAACAGGGCGACTATTCCTGGGATGACAGGTGGTGTGTTTCCCAGTCGTGACTCAGCAGCTCTTTGCCTCTGCACAGGTCTGCCTTTTGTGGATTTGATCTTATTCACATGTCTCTACTTAGAAGTCCCCCGCAATTCGCACACACACACACACACACACACACGCACACACAGACACACACACGCACGCACGCACGCACGCACGCACACACACACACACACACACACACACAGACTGAACCCGAAATTAAAAGGAACCTGTTGTTTTACTGGCCTTTGCATTCTGTATATTTGAGAGAGGACTCACAGAACCACTGTTGTTATCTCAGAGCCATCAATCGTCCCTGAAATCCCTTTCAGATGAAAAAACCAACATCCTGGACCAGGTCTGTTCACTGGGAGCCATTCCTTTAGTGAATGCTCGAAACAAGCCCATTCCGGGTCTATCAACACTTGTAAAAGCCCTTACCAAGGAGACTATTACACCACTCCACTAAGGCCCATGACTGTGGATGGGAAAACAGCCACAGGTTGATGCTGTGTTATCTGAAGCACCACGGGTCAGGCGGGACCAGGACTGCGATGGTCACCTAGTGCTGATGAGCACACAGGCCCACATTAGGAGCTGAAGTGAAATTTGACAGAATAAGGCATAACATTTCAATCGTTTCTTCTGCTGTTTCTTTGATATACTGCAGGGACACACATACACACACACACACACTCACTCACACGTGCACGCACACACACACACCAAATTAGCACTGCTCAGTTTCATTTCTGCTCTCAGTCCCTCATACTTCTTCTCTATGCATCTTTAATTTTAATCATCTTCCCCTCCTCTTCCTCCCATCTGCCCCTCTCCTCCCTCCTCCTTACACCCTATCTTTCTTCTCCTCTCCTCTTCTCTCCTCCTCCTCCTGTTTAAACACCCGGAATCAGCTCTCTCCCTCCCCCAAGACTGCACCCCCCCTCCACACACACACACACCCCCACCCACGCCCACGACAGCGTTTCATGTTTTATTGTCTGTCCTTACACAAGTGGCCGATGGAGTGTGTGAGCTGCCTCCCCTCACACAGTAATTACTGCCAAACCTCCACCAGCGGCCATGATTACAACAGCAAGAGGCTGTGCTGCGTGCTGGGGACACGCGATGTGGGGACACGCGTGAGCACGGGCGTACCCAACACCAGCCCACCGCCAGAACCATGAGGAGAGCCGCGCACGTGACCGCTGCCTCCACCCACATGCACACACACACACGTGCCCGCACGCACACGCAGCCTGCAGAATGCCGCACCGATCTGTTCCTCACTGCTGCGTCTCTGTGACCCACAGTGAGGGAAGAAAGTAGAGACGTCTTTGGACGTGAAGCCGCGTGCGTGCAGGGATTCACGTGAGCTGGACGTGCAGAGCTGCATGTGCTGGACGTGTTACCGCAGCAGAATGGGGCGGCTTAGTCATCTGATACCAGCAGTCCGCCATCTTAATGCTGCAGAACACATACACACATTTAAAACCATTTTAGGTACGGCCTCTGTTCTTTATGGATTTAAAACCATTTTAGGTACGGCCTCTGTTCTTTATGGATTTAAAACCATTTTAGGTACGGCCTCTGTTCTTTATGGATTTTTTAACCTAGCCCATCAAATCACACGTCGTATGCAGCACAGAAAGGACAAACTGAGTCACTTCCACAACCTCATCGTTCATCTTGTGTGGGCGGGACATAAAAGGAGCATTTGACCAATCCCAGCTGGCGTGTGTCTGAATTCTTCACCACTTCACTTCAGACCTGGAGCAGAGCCAAACTGATTGGCTGTCTGGGCCACCATTAAAGGACGCTCTACTTCACCACACCCCTTCACCAGTAATAACGGACCAGAAAACTCCAATCTGTTCTCAATACACGCTCAGCATTCTCAAAACTCCAGCGTCACGGTCTTGCCAAGAGAAGTTCTCGCCAAGGGTTTGACGTGGGGCAGACACAGGTGTAATGTATGCCGAGGACGCATCTGAAATGGCAGATTTTGTCCCCACTGCTTTCTGAAAGTATTTCTTGGAACCATTTTATATAACAGGACAGGTTCCTGTCCACACAGTCAGTGACAATGACACTTGGATCATGTAGAAAAGTGTGTCTAAGTGGTTAATATGTAATCCATGACAGTCACTGCTGGATCCTGGACCCAAACAGCTCCTGAAAAGTCATGTGACATGATCAATCCAAAATGAACAATCCATTGAAACAAATGAAAATTTCTGTAATACAAATGTGGGTAAAAAAAAAAAGTACAACAAATATATTTCAAATTGTTGTACTGATGCTTCATGTATTGTTCAACACAGATTAGGAGGATTACAAAGTGCAGTCGTAAAACTGCGTATTCCACTTCCTTCGGTCCCACTGCCAATTTCGATTCAGTAAATGTGCATACCCATGGACTGGATTTCTGAAGAGAACATGAGTTTGAGGTGCAGCTGAGCTGAATGCTACAGCTGGTCCACATCACTGCCTCCAGTACTTTTCAAAGCAAAGTTTGAAAGTTTGAAGCCCTTGGTTTCAAGCCAAGGATGGAAACGTTTCTTGTTGCAGTGTCGGTCGGGCCAAATCTGTCCTGTTAAAATTCCACATGGTTAGACAGAGTCCCAGTTCAATACAGCCCCTGTGCTCCCTACATGCGCTTGTTTCATCTCTGATTGAGCATGTCCACGTGTTCTGATTGCCAGATCTCTAATCACTGTGAGGACAATTCGTTGATAATGGTCAATGTCAGAAAAAGAAACGCTGAGACTGACATTGATGAGACACACAGAGGCACAAGTTTGCTGTTGGCAGCAAATTAGACTGAATCTATATATCACAGTCACCAGGTTTCTGCCTACTTTTTCATAAGCTATTATAGTACTAATATCAAGATGCAGTCTAGCCTCACACAATACTCTGAACCTTAGGAAGGTACATTACATCTCAGCTGTGAGGGGTCTACAGTTGTGATCAAATTTATTCAACCCCCACTGAAATAAAGTGTTTTGGCCAGTTTGACATTGATTTTGATCATTTCAGTCATCTTATTTACAATTATATCAAAGAGGCACTTATAAATTAGACAAACATAACATAATATTTATGATGGAATAACCACAAATGTCTTTACTGTGCTCACATCATTATCAGTTTTATTCAACCCCCTTGTGACATTATTTTTTAGTACTTAGTACAACATCCTTTTCCAGTTATGACAGCTTTCAAGCGTGAAGCATAGCTTGACACAAGTGTCTTGCAGCGACCTATGGGTATCTTAGCCCATTCTTCATGGGCAAAAGCCTCCAGTTCAGTCACATTCTTAGGCTTGCGCACTGCAACTGCCTTCTTTAGGTCCCACCAGAGGTTCTCAATTGGATTTAAGTCTGGTGATTGCGATGGCCACTCTAGAATGTTCCAGCCTTTCATGTTCAACCATGCTCTAGTGGACTTGGATGTGTGCTTCGGATCATTGTCCTGTTGGAAGGTCCAACGTCTCCCAAGCCGCAGGTTTGTGACTGACTCCATCACATTTTCCTCCAAGATCTCCTGGTACTGAAGGGAATTCATGGTACCCTGCACACGTTGAAGCTTTCCTGTACCATTAGAAGCAAAACAGCCCCAAAGCATAATTGACCCCCCGCCGTGCTTCACAGTAGGCAAGGTGTTCTTTTGTTCATAAGCCTGGTTCTTCCTTCTCCAAACATAGCGCTGGTCCATTGTCCCAAACAGTTCTAATTTAGTTTCATCTGACCACAGTACACTGTTCCAAAACCTTTGTGGCTTGTCCACATGACTTTTGGCATACTGCAGTCGACTTTTCTTGTTCTTTGGAGTCAGCAAGGGGGTGCGTCTGGGCGTTCTGGCATGGAGGTCTTCGTTATGCAGTGCGCGCCTTATTGTCTGAGCTGAAACTTCAGTGCCCACATCTGACAGGTCTTTTTTCAGTTCCTTAGCAGTCACGCGGGGATTTTTCTCCACATTATGCTTCAGGTAGCGCACAGCAGTCGCGGTCAGGATCTTCTTTCTGCCACGACCAGGTAACGTTTCCACTGTGCCCTTTAACTTGAACTTGCGAATGATGCTTCCGATAGTGTCTCTTGGAATATTTAACAACTTCGCAATCTTTTTATATCCATTGCCATTCTTGTGAAGAGCAATAACCTCTTCTCTTGTCTTCTGGGACCATTCTCTTGCCTTCACCATGCTTGGAAACACACCAGTAGATGTCTAGAAGGAGCTGAGTATCACAGTCCTTTTAAATCTGCCTAATTGGTGCTTATCATGCTTGATTGCTGCTCGTTGACATCCACAGATGTTTTCAATACCTGATGGAAAACACTGGAATGAACCTCTGTTCTTAGGAGTGGTAGTCGTAAAGGGGTTGAATAATTGTGTCAATGAAGAAATCACAAAAAGGCCGTTTAATACTTTATGACAAAAAAAATTGATGCTATCTTAGTTGCATTTAGTTATTTAACAAGTCCTTGTAAGATTTCATTATGAACACAATTACAAATGTGCACTGAATTCCATAAAACCCTTCGCAGCATTGGGGGTTGAATAAATTTGATCACAACTGTATACTGCTTCTCAAACACACCTGCTGGGTTTATTTCAAACGGAGTTCAGAGGAATTTCTTTTCCCTCCTGATGGCAGTTAGGCTGTTAGGGAGTTCAGGTGAGTTCACTCAGCACTCCAAGTGCTTCCAAAAAGACCTCTGCTCCTGTTCTCATCTTCAACCCGGGATGGGACCCTCTCCTCTGCAGGGCACGCTGGTCGGTGTGTGGGCAGGGCCAGTAGGAAGGGTGTGATGTGAGAGTATCGAGGGTTCCAACACACACGCATACACCCACGCATCCTCACACACGGAAAGAAACACACTCATCCGGCATCAGCGGCTCGTCAGAATAGTGTGACATGACTGTAATACGTCTCTATTAATACTGTAAAATTCCCCTTCATGGTATGTCCCGATAATCATGCAAGCATGAACACACACTTAATTACTGACTCACACACACACACACACACACACACATACAGCGGATTGCTGCTTGAAACCAAAATGTAATAAACATCCAAATCTCTATTTGTAAAGCAGACCTTCCAAATAAGGCCCACAGAAAAGACATTTTTCATTATTTATTCAACAAAAAAAGTAATTTCTTTCTCCAAAATCTGCTAAGTGTAAAAATGTGTGAAGTCTTTTAGTTAGTAGCTTGTGGCACCTCCTTCCACAGCCATAACTTCAACCTAATGTCTTCTAAGAGTGTCTCACATCTGCTTTTTGGGATGTTTGCCCACTCCCCCTTGCAGATCTCCACCAGTTGAGAGATGTTTGAGGAACATCTGACACAGCATTTCTATGGGATTGAGATCTGGACTTTGACTGGGCCGAGTCATAGCAACTCTCCCATGGGTTCCATGTCTATTGATTTTTGCCTGATTGTAGACACATACATTTATCTTATATACTGCCAGAGAGGTGTGTAACTCTGTGAAGGTGATGTAAGTTTTGATGTCTGTCCACTTCTGGGCAGAGTTGCGGTGATGCTGAGTGCCCTAAATGGAGCTGGTATCTTTTTGAGGTGGGCTTATATCTCTCCTCAGACTGATGGACTGTCACCACCATCTTCCTGATGTCCTCAGATATCTCCTTTCCTCTCAGCATCGCTGACCTGTGAGCTTCACGTCTTGGCATGACAGTGGGTTTGGTTGGTTTCCTCTCCCTTTTAATCAGTTTGGCTAAAATCTTTTCTCAAGGATGTGTCATTTGATTGGTCTGTTTAATTGATTACCTGAGCACTCACATGTGTTTCACCTTTACCAATGTGGCTGTGGTTTATTACTTTTGCACATGCTCCGATTCCATGTTTCATATAGTCTGCTTACAACTCACACATTTGCATAAAAACAGTTAAACGGAAACGATGAACATAAACCTGACATTTCACATATAAATACTGGAGATGATAAAATTAGAGAATCATGGTAAAACATGAAAACAGAAAAATCTAAACTACTCAAGGAGTTCATAAACTTTAAAGCAGCACTGCACACACGTGTCCACATTCACTCAGAGATTAGTGGGCCTAAAACAGCTTTGTGGAAGACGTGGCACGACCCAGTCGGGGTAGGTTTAAGGCACAGGAAGTGATGTGGTTGTGGCTGTAAGCACTTCCTTCTGTTTCCCAACCGGGGTGCATTTGCATGAAGGGAGGCTGTTGGTGTCATGGATGTGTGTGTATGAGTGTGATGATCACCAATACATTAACACAAACATGGGAAAGAGAGTGAGAGACAGGCAACATGGGAAAGAGTGAGGAGTGCTCGCTTGATTGGCTGTTCTGGTGGCATGAGGGGCTGTCAGTGTGTGTGTGTGTGTGTGTGTGTGTGTGTGTGTGTGTGTGTGTGTGTGTGTGTGTGTGTGTGTGTGTGTGAGCCTGCACACATCATCTGTCCATTCCAAACACAGAGTTAACCACTGAGAATGTACACACACTGCAACTCTTCCAGGATTTAGTGAAGTCCCTAACTCTCAATGACAGTGTGATAACTGCACCTGCCTTCACACACACACACACACACACACACACACACACACACACACACACACACCATTCTTCCTTTCTTACACCTGACTGCCGACTTCACAAGGATAATAGGATGATAGGATGTGAGCTCTGACCTGCAAACTTGACATGAAACTTATTCTCAGGTTTGAGGATCTGGACATATAGGGGACAGTTTGGTGCAAAGTCCTTCACTGCCCAGGCCCGAAGAATAGTCTGATGATCCTGGAGGGAGAGAGAGAGAGAGAGAGAGAGAGAGAGAGAGAGAGAGAGGGGGGGGGGGGAGAGGTTGCTCCTGTAATTATGTGTTTGCACCATGTACTTGTTTATGAAATTATTTCTGCACTTGTGTGATTTATAACATTCCTGTTAATAGCCATAGACCAACAAAGGAAAATAAAAAGGAGAGACAGAATTAAAGTGAGAATTAGAGGGAGGGAGAGAGAATTGGAAAGAGAGGCGCAATGTTTGTTTCGCCGTTTCCCTAATTAATAACTTGTAATTCGTCACATTCACGCCAGTAAAGAGTTGCTCAACTGAGCTGAGAATGAGAGAGAGTGAGAGACAGAGTCACAAAGGAAATAAGAGAAGAAAGAGACCCGGGGGTCCCCAGCACAGCTGTCTCCTCTGTCCTCTGTCCCTGACAAAACCATGAAGGGTGGGGATTAGTTTGGGGTGGGGGGGGGGGAGCTGTAAGGAACTCTGGGGAACTTACAGCAGCGAGGCGGTCCACTTCAAACCGGTTACTCAGGATAAAGCAGGCTTCCGCATCATCCATTCTGCAGCCAATCAGACGAGAGAGTTGAGAAAGATGCAGGAAGTGCCCAGCCAGACAAAAAAGAGGGGGGGGGGATCCAGAATGGACAAGAGGAGACAGGGGTGATGGAGAGAGAGACGGGGACAGAGAGACGGAGGGAACAGAGAGAGACTCTGGTGCAGCACTGACACCGTTATAAATGGACTTTTGAAGCAGTATAGAAGAGACTCCTACAGTCATCACACACAGTAAACAACTCTTACCCAACTGAGCAAAAATACATTACACAAAGGCTTATGGGAATAGCTGAATCACCATGTCAATCAAACTGTTCCTTGCGGTGAATGAGATCTGGCAGCCACCTACATAATTACATTATGATTAGCATTAACAGGGAATGTCATTAGGGGTGGATATATCGCATTTATTATAAGCCACATTAGAACTACCAAATTATTCCCTTAAATAATGACACAGTAACCACTGTGAGGTCAGTGCTGGCAGTGGAGGTCCTTGTTCCTGATGAACTTCAGCTCTAGAGAGCTTCTCTCTGCACCAAACGTGAAGGCTTCTCCACCTCACACTGCGCACTGCGTAAGTGTAAGAGCTCTCTGGGGTTCTAGACCTCCCCGAGCAGCTCAGATCCCGGTTCCCTACCCGAGGGGGTGGTTTGGTGATCTTACTTGGCTCTCATGAGGTCCTGGTCTTTGAGGGCGGAGCCCTGCAGGTAGATAACCCTCTGGGCCCACAGTGGGATGTGCAGCACCCTTCGCACCTGCACGTCGATCTCGGTGGGACACAGGATCACCACGTAGTAGTCCTGCACCACACACAGCGAGGGTGAGGTCAAGTCCAGCTACCTGAAACCCTAACCCTAACCCTAGGTCAAGGTCTAGTCCAGCTACCTGAAACCCCAACCCTAGGTCAAGTAACCCTAACCCTGCATTCTTCCTCCAGCCTGTACTACCTCTTCCCTCTACTGCCCCCCCCCCCCCCCCCCCCCTTCACTCCACATCACCAGTAGGTGTGTTAGCGCTCACACCAACACGGTCCACGCCACGAGAACCCAAAAACGCGCCGTAGCCTGCGGATGCGTTCCAGGCAGTTTCTGGAAACGTGTGCGGAGAGCCGTGTGAATGAGAGGTGACGTGATAGAAGATGAAATGGAACTCAGGCTCTATCTCTATGACGACGATCCGATACGGGACCGCCCAGCGTTTGAGCGGCTCTGTCGTGTGAAATGTCCTTCCGGACTGGGGACGGTCTTAAATGTCACGGATGTGTTGTGAGACTCAGGGGTGCCACGCACGTAAACGCAGACTTCTACTCATGACGCGACGGCAAATATTTACATGATGAACGTGCGGGTATGACGCGCTCGCTGGCGATGCCATGGCGATGGCGATGTTTGTTGCTAGATATGTGCGGTGTGTTAGTGAAGTCTGATCGGACACAAATAGATCCCCTTCATCACAGCAAGACTGCTGGAATACCACTGCATGAAATGCAGCTGCCTGAAGCCCTTACTGAGGATTATCCCTGCAGGATAGAACTTTTCACTTGGCCACACACACACACACACACACACACACACACAAACACACAAACACACAAACACACACACACACAAACACACACACACATATATTACACATTCATGCGCTTTCATGTTTTTTTTTCTCATCTTATCCCGTTTTATCCCATCTGGCAATCTAGGTCCAGAACCAATAGTCACAGTGCTATAACACATACATGTGAGAGTGTTGGGTAGAGGGGTCTGGGCTGTGTGATGGGTTATACATGTGAGAGTGTTGGGTACACAGGTCTGGGCTGTGTGATGGGTTATACATGTGAGAGTGTAGGGTACACAGGTCTGGGCTGTGTGATGTGTTATACATGTGAGAGTATAGGGTACACAGGTCTGTGCTGTGTGATGTGTTATACATGTGAGAGTGTTGGGTACACAGGTCTGGGCTGTGTGATGGGTTATACATGTGAGAGTGTAGGGTACACAGGTCTGGGCTGTGTGATGTGTTATACATGTGAGAGTGTAGGGTACACAGGTCTGTGCTGTGTGATGTGTTATACAGGTGAGAGTGTTGGGTACACAGGTCTAGTCTGTGCTGCGCAGAGGTGGGACCAAGTCAGTGTTTTGCAAGTCTCAAGTAAGTCCAAGTCTTTATCCTCAAGTCCCGAGTCAAGTCTCAAGCAAAGACAGTCAACTCAAGTCAAGTCTCGAGTCAAGACAAGCAACCGTCAAGTCAAGTCCCAAGTCTGAAACTTGGAATTTCAAGTCCTTTCGAGTCTTTTTTTTTTTTTTTTTTTTTTTACAGGCACCAACGCTTTACGAATGCTACGCTGATGCATTTCTTTACTCGTTTTGTTGGTGTCCGCCAGCCAAAAGATGACAGATCATTTACATTTTATCTTCTCTTAATTACATAAATGTAATTAAACAAGAATGTTTCTTTACATCATTTTATACGGAAATAGCAAGCTTCATCGTAAGCAAGATGCTGTCATTACGAATGGTTATTCTAAACATTTGGATAAAATGTTTAAATATAGACTAATAAAAGGTTAGGGTTATTTTTTCATTGTTTTCTGTTATTGTGGGGTCACGGTGTAGGCTACTATTGTTACCTGGAGATTCAGTGGGGTCACATATTCTGATGGCTGCCGTCAGAATTGGTGAGCCCAGTTAAAAAGGCTCACCTGTACATCCCATTCATGATTTCTTTGTTGGCTGCAATGGTGAGGGGATGGTAAATCTTGTTTAAGTACATTTATGTAATTAAGAGACGATAAATGTAAATATAAACATCTGTCATATTTTGGCTCGTGGACACCAACAAAACGAGTAAAGAAAGTGCATCAGCGTAGTTTACGTAGC